>NC_091951.1:90241596-90436596 GCF_031021105.1 Erythrolamprus reginae | reverse complement strand
TACCAGGCCTAAGACAGAGCCTTGAAGTTCCCCACTGCATATAAATCAGAAAATGACAAAACATATTATGTACTGCAAGAGAATGCAAAAATATCCTCTACTTTTATTTGTTACAAGCTGCCTTGAGTGTTGGAATAAATAGAACAAATAGTTTTATTCCCTGTGTTTGTTGATTGCCAAAAGAACCTGAGGATGAAAAGGCTGGGTGCCTACTTGCTATTTGGTGGATGTAGGCCACAAAAGTAAAAGAGGTTCCATCAGAAGAGATTCATCAAGGCTGAAAGCAATCTGGCAATAGCTTGCAGAAGTATCTGGACCAAGCAACATGCAGGACAGCCTGTTCTTATACAATCCGGCACACACCATGAAATCATCCCCTAGGCACCTTCTGCACACACACTTGATGTGATTAATTCTGCTTTCTCTGTGGTAGGGCTAATATTTTGGCAGACCATTCCTGATTTTGGTTTTGGAGGGCATTTGAAATATACTTGTTGGAATTTGAATGGTTTTAACTTGACTTTAAAATTATTTTACAATTGGTTTTTTTAAAGGTGGCTTTAGCTGTATTTTTCCCATTGCCATCATCATTCATTTATATATTCCTTTCTTCGGGAGTGAAAGGCAGTTTATGTAGAGGTTTCCTTGTAATTCTCACAAAAATTTGGGACGTAGATTGGAGGGGCAGAAAAAAATTAATGGCCCATGGTCACTCAGTGAATGTTCAAAGCTAAGAAAGTACCTGCACCTGGGCTTCCTCACTCCTAGGCAGTAACTTAACTTCTACACAACACTGGCAATAGTTAAGTCACCTTGAGCTATTAAGTGAGTAGCAGCAAACAAATATTCTAAATAAACTAATGCAATAGTTCTCAAACTTTTCTTCACCACCAATCCCTTTAAATACCTGTTGTAACCATGGACCCCCAAGACATAACTCAAGATGTAAATCTTAACATTTCTTCAAGCCTTCTGAGACCCTCTGTGATGATATCCCAGCCCCACAGGGATCTGCAGACCACAGGTTGAAAACCACTGAAGTAATGTATATAAACATAAAAGCTATTAACTATCCTATGAAAATTTTAGAGGGGTTTTTATACCCAACATCTGGCACATCCAATTGAAGGGTGAAAGTAAAACATGTATACTTTGTTTTTCTGAGCATGTGTGGATGTTTTCTGAAGTCCTACAACATAGAAACATAGAAGATTGACAGCAGAAAAAGACCTCATGGTCCAACCATGTCTGCTGGAAGTTTGTTTCAAGCATCTACTACTCTTTCAGTAAAATAATATTTTCTCACGTTGCTTCTGATCCCCCCCCCCACAACTAAACTCAGATTGTGTCCCCTTGCTCTTGTGTTCACTTTCCTATTAAAAACACTTCCCTCTCCAACCTTATTTAACCATTTAACATATTTAAATGTTTTGATCATGTCCCCTCTTTCCCTTCTATCCTCCAGACTATACAAATTGAGTTCATTAAGTCTTTCCGGATAGGTTTTATGCTTAAGACCTTCCACCATTTTTATAGCCCATCTTTGGACCCGTTCAATTTTATCAATATCTTTTTGTAGGTGAGGTCCTCAGAACTGAACACACAAATGTGATCTCACCAGCGCTCTATACAGCGGGATCACATCTCCCTCTTCCTGCTTGTTATACCTCTAGTTATACAGCCAAGCATTCTACTTGCTTTCCCTACTGCCTGACTGCACTGTTCACCCATTTTGAGACTGTCAGAAATCACTACCCCATAATCCTTCTCTTCTGAAGTTTTTGCTAATACAGAACTGCCAATACAATACTCAAATTGAGGATTCCTTTTCCCCAAGTGCATTATTTTACATTTGGAAACATTAAACTGCAGTTTCCAAACTTCCTGTCAGCTCCATAAGTACAAATATTACATGTATGGCCATTGACCAGAGAGTTTCCAGTTGGAAAGACATGACAGACTGATTTGACTTCTTACTTTCCAAATATGGGCAAATTTTTACCCTGACAATGGATAAGTACCAGAATTCAGTTTTGAAGCCAATGTATATCAAATGTTTATTTTGTGGGACCCTTAGAAGCTATGATATAAGAAGTATTCACTTCATCTCGAAATGTATGTGAAAATTATGTTTCTCCCATGGATGAAACAATGTGCTCTAGAAAGAAGGTTCAGCTACAATTACACTCTGCTGTTTCCAATAATGCACAAATCTTCTCACATGATGGCTGTTGTGCCATACCTCAAACAAAGGCTGGGCGAGTTCTGTTTACCCACTAATAATGACTCTTGAGCAACCCATCTCTGCTGTTTGTGCTGTAATGAAGTCACCAAGAATTTCTCAAATGCAGAAGCAAGTTTCTAAACAAACCGAGTCAAGTCCAGCCAGTAGAAAAACATCAGTCCCTGTCTATCGCGGCAGCTGCTCCACTTTGATCAAAGGGAGATGATGCTCTGCTAAAGCAGGGATGAAGAAGGCAGACAAAATCAGAGCTGTAAGAGTTAACATAAGAGTTAACATTTGAAATGCGACGGATGGACTCGCCATTTGCAAGTGTTAGATTGGAATAAGGCAAGGGCACGTTGTAGCCTGATTCGTTCTATTAGGAATCAGCTGTAACAGTAACAAACTTGTAACAAATCAAGTACAGTATAGCGAAGTCAAAAGCTGGAGGCACACGACTGTGTTGTCCTTTATAAACTTTTTTTTTTCCTGTAGAGACATGGCTTGACAGCCTCTTGAATTTCCTGCCCACGGCTTAGCCAATCTGCAGCCGGCATGCATATCCAGCGCATCTACATGACATATTTACGTATTCACTATTTAAATATACACAGTGAAGGGCTACCAAAATTTTTACTATCACACTGTGGGCGTGGCTTATACAGGACGCCCTGCATTTTCTTTCAGCATCTTTAAGTGCAAATTGGGTGCTCTGGGGTGGAGCTCCATTTTTGCTACCCCACTGCGTTCCCCCCATATGGGCAGCAGCCCACCCCTGCATATACACTATTTACATACATAACAGCAAGGCTTAGTTTCACCTAGGCAATTGGTCAGGCTTGGTCTCGTCTTGGCAATTCTGTGTTGTTCCAGGGTGTGCCCCAATAAAGCCAGGGGGAAATGGAGAGTAAGCAGGGTCTTTTCTTTTTGGGAATTGGCTCCGACCCTCTGGAACCAGCTCCCCCCAGATATCAGAGTTGCCCCCACCCTCCTTGCCTTTCGCAAGCTCCTTAAAACCCACCTCTGTCGTCAGGCATGGGGGAATTGAAATTTCCCTTCCTCCTAGGCTTATAGAATTTATACATGGTATGCTTGTATGTATGAGTGGTTCTTTAAATTGGGGTTTTTTAGATTGTTTTTAATATTAGATTTGTTTACATTATCTTTTTATTGTTGTTAGCCACCCCGAATCTTCGGAGAGGGGCAGCATACAAATCAAATCAAATCAAATCAAATCAATCAGATCAGATCAGATCAGATCAGATCAGATCAGATCAGATCAGATCAGATCAGATCAGATAGATAGATAGATAGATAGATAGATAGATAGATAGATAGATAGATAGATAGATAAAAAAAATACAGGCCAAAGTTCAAGCTAATACATGGAATCCTTTAGAGCCTGTCATCTGAGTTGGAGCTTCTGCAAGCAGACACACACACACACACACACACACACACACACACAGGGACCTACATAGTCATCAGTAGATGGGATGTCTTATTCGTGGCAGGCCATCACTGTCTGCTTCCATGTGGGCAAGTGGCCAACTGAGACAGGGAGCCAAAGTGCTCAGGCTCCTTGGTGAATATTGGGGCAGCACATCTTAATTGCTTCCTTCTCCCTCCCTCAAATCAACAAGGGCAACATGTGCATATTTGCTTCAGGGAAAACAATGGCAAACGAGGGAAAATAAATCACCACCTAATACATCCATTCTCACTGCTTTGCATTTTTCTTCCTTTGTCACTCACAAGTTTAACTATAGTTTGTATTACAGCAGCTCCTACAGGCAGGTCCATTATGCTGGATTTATAGGAAGAAAGACAGCCAGTTTTCATCCAGGACATTTATATAAGAGGACAGAATCAGATAAGGACAGGGCATTAATATATATAGTGGTACCTCTTCTTAAGAACGCCTCTACTTAAGAACTTTTCTAGATAATATTTTTTTGCTTCGTCTTAAGAACCACTTTCCACTTAAGAACCCGAGCACGGGAAAATTTCCCAGGAAGTTTGAGAGCGGCACGAAGGCCTGGCCAGTTTCCTGCCTTTCCCCCTTTAATCCCAGCCATCTTGGGCTTTTTTGGGCTGCCAGAGGAGCCTTTCAGTGGCGCTTAAGGAGGCTTTTGCAGTCCAGAGCGAATGAAGCATTTTCCTTTCTCTGGGTGCTTGGAGAGGGAATAAACCTCTGCCAGCACCCAGAGAAAAGAAATGACTCTCCTCCTCTTCTTCTTCCTCCTCCTCCTTCCACCCAAATTCCGAGCTTTTATTTCTTTCCTGATGGGTTTGCACGTATTATTTGCTTTTACATTGATTCATATGGGAAAAATTGCTTCTACTTACAAACATTTCTACTTAAGAACCTGGTCATGGAATGAATTAAGTTCTTAAGTAGAGGTACCACTGTATTTGGATGTACACCTTTGACCAAGGACAATCAAAAGAGAGACTACTATATGAGTGCATCCATTCCACCTTACAATTCATGTTGCCCAGGAATTTGCATGATATGTTCTCAGGCCCACAGGTGCCTCTTCCAAAAGCCATTGATTTAAAAAATGAATTAAAATGAACATTCTGGGTGTTGTTGCATTTACTGGAGTCAACTCATTTCCATCTAACTTAAATCAGATCAAATTTAATTAAGCATATACTTTCTCATCACTCAAATCTCAGAAATGCCACTGCTCTATATCAGATCTACAAATACAGGCGGCCATCACTAATTGATTGTATGATTTAATGGCTTTTCAAAGTATTGTTTTTAAAAATATTTCTGAATAATTCTTGCATTTATGATGGTCACAGCATCCCATAGTCATTGTCAGTGAAAGGCTACCAAAATTTTTACTACCGCACTGTGGGCATGGCTAATGCAGGATTCCCTGCATTTTCTTTCATCTTTCAATGCAAATTGGGTGTTCTGGGGTGGAGCTCCATTTTTGCTACCCCACTGCATTCCCCCCTGTCCAGGCAGCAGCCCACCCCTGGTCATTGCCATTTGGGCACTTTACATCTACCATGATGAATCACTGTGGCACAGTAATTAGGGTGCAGTACTGCAGGCAACCTCTGCCGACTGCTGGTGGACTGGAAATTTTGCAGTTCAAATCTTACCAGGCTCAAGGTTGATTCAGCCTTCGATCAGGCAGGGGTTGCCACTCCTGCTGCTACTGGTGTACTGCGCGCGTAGCTTTGAGTCTCATGCATCCTGATGAGATTTTGTACATGTGCAAGAAGTAAAATCACACGAGGAGACACGTGCGCAGGATTTTGGCATTTTTTTGCTTCCATACATACGTAGAAGCAAAATTTGCCAAAATCTTTCTCTTGCGCACATCCCCCCACAAGATTTTTCTGCGCCTGCACAGAAGCAAAATCTTGCTGAGCACACACCCACACATGCCAGCAACCCAAAGTTGTGCACACAGCTCCAGTTTTACTACCGGTGTGGCATCTTCATCCGTATCAGTAGGAACCCAATACTGCCTTCCATCCTTAAGAGAGTAGTAAAATGAGGACCCAGATTGTTGGGGGCAATATGATGATTCTGTAAACCGCTTATAGAGGGCTGTAAAGCACTTTAAAGTGGTATAAACTGTAAATCTATGTGCTATTGCTTCATCACAGCATGCTGTGGACAAGGAATCACTATTCACATGCATCACAGCCAATTGTGACACACAAAATTAATAGATGTGGAAGTAAAATGAAAGTTGCATTCACCTGATATTTCACTTAATGAGTTCAACGATTCACCTAACAACTGAAGGGTAACATAATAATTAATAATAATAATTTATTATATTTGTATGCCGCCCCTCTCCAAGAACTTGGGGCAGTTCACAACCATAATAACAATGTACTAATCCAATATTTTAAAACACAATTTAAAAACCCTTATTAATAAAATCAGGGCCGCCATCAGGAATTTTGGGGCCCCATACAGCCTAAGTGTCTGCCCTCCCCGCCATTTTAAAACTACTGCCACCAAAATCCCGTGCCATGCCACCATGGCCACACACCCTGGGCAAGCCCTCCCCTGGCCCTCTGAGGTCAAACACAGCCCTGATGTGGCCCTCAATGAAATTGAGTTTGACACCCCTGGCCTAGAGGCTAAATCCTATGACCAAGGGCTAAGAGAACGAGTATGTTTAGCTCAACAAATAGAAAACTGAGCGGGAATATAATAGTAGTTTCCCAATCCTTAAAGGGCTGCCAGAGAGCAGATGGCATCTATTTATTCTCCATGCCAGCTGAAGGTAGTACAAGAATCAATGGGCGGAACCTCACCAAGAAGAAATGCAATCTGGAAATAAGGAAAAACTTGGGACTGGGCGGTAAATAAATAAATAAGTAAGTAAGTAAGTAAGTAAGTAAGTAAGTAAGTAAGTAAATAAATAAATAAATAAATAAATAAATAAATCCCTTTTTTATTAAAAGAAATTAATAATTTAATAAAACCAAAATCCATTACTATTAAAACTAAAACAACCAGCAAAACTATTAATAAAAACAGGTGAGGGCTGGGGTTTTTTCTCTGTTATTATTTAAGTGCTTTTACCATATGCTTTAAATCAAGAGTCACTTCTCTCTCTATTTCTCTCTCTTTTCTGTCATTCTCTGCCTCAATCATTTTCTCATTTCTCTTTTTTCTCCCCTTTTTTCTATCATTTCTCTCTCTCCCTTCCACTCTCTCTCTCTCTTTCTTCCTCTCTCTCACTCTCTTCCTTCCTCTCTCATCTCTCTCTCTCTTTCTTTCTCTCTCTCGCTTTCTCTATCTTGCTTTCTTCGTCTCTCTCACTCTCTTCCTTCCTCTCTCATCTTTTTCTTTCTTTCTTTCTCTCTCTTGCTTTCTTCCTCTCTCTCACTCTCTTCCTTCCTCTCTCATCTCTTTCTTTCTTTCTCTCTCTCTTTCTCTCTCTTGCTTTCTTCCTCTCTCACTTTCTTCCTGCCTCTCTCATCTCTCTTTCTTTCTTTCTTTCTTTCTCTTTCTCTATCTCTCCCCCTCTTGCTCTCTCTCTCTTTTTCTCACTTTCTCTCTCTTGTTTTCTTTCTCTCTCTCTCTTGCTTTCTCTCTCTCACTCTTTCTCTTGCCTCTAGCCCCCTCGTGCCCCTGGCTACTTGCTGCTGCCCCCGCCTGCCCGATCCGCCTCTCTTTCTCCTCCGCTGCAAGAGAGGCGGGGCAGGTGTTGTCACAGCGGGGGCCGTCGAAGGCAAATTTCAATGTCGGGCGCGCTGGCCAGCACGCGCTCTTCCCATTCCCCTGCCAGCCCGCCTGGAACATTCAAAGTAATGTTCGGCGAAGGTTTTTCTTACTTTGAATGTTCTGGATGGTCTGGCAGGGGAATGGGGAGAGCGCGCGCCAGCCCGTGTGCCCGACATTGAAAATCACCTTCGCCGGCCCCCACTGTGAGAACGCCTGCCCTGCCTCTCTTGCAGCAGAGGAGAAAGAGAGGTGGATCAGGCGGGCGGGTGGGGGGCAGCGGCGAATAGCCAGGGGCGCGAGGGGGCTAGAGGCGCGGGGGGAGGGAGCGGCCACGGCTTCATGTGCGCCCTTGGGAAAGGGTGCGTGGGGAGGCGTTTTGGGGTGTGCTGGCCCAGGCGTGCGTAGCCTACAGCGAACAGTGCGGCACAATGACTGCTGCTGGCGCCAGGGGGCCGCACACGGTGGCGGGACAAAACTGCCCACCCCCCTTTTTCAATATGGCCAGGCCCCTGATGCCAGTACCAGTAGTACTGGCCTATTGGCGGCCCTGAATAAAATAATCACACAACCCAATCAAACGATACATAAAGTAGTAGTTAGGGGAGGTGTCAATTTCCCTATGCCTGGTGGCAAAGGTGAGTTTTCAACAACTTACGAAAGGCAAGGAGGGTGGGGGCAGTTCTGATCTCCAGGGGGTGTTGGTTCCAGAGGGCTGGGCCGCCACAGAGAAGGTTCTTCCCCTGGGCCCTACCAGATGACATTGCTTAGTCGACAGGACCTGGAGAAGGCCAACTCTGTGGGACCTAATTGGCCGCTGGGATTCGTGAGACAGAAGACGATCCCGGAGGTATTATGGTCCAATGCCATGTAGGGCTTTATAGGTCATAACCAATACTTTGAATTGTGACCGGAAACTGATCGGCAGCCAGTGCAGGAAACAGAAAACATGATTTTCTGTTTAGTGACTGAGATGTTTAGTGATCAAGTTGCTAGTCCCAATTGTTGTCCTTAAGGACTACTTGTAGTTCACATTTTGCTACATAATGGATGGAAGAAAACAATGCCAGGGCTGACTCTAGTATATTAGAGTTTTCTTTACTATACAGTTGGTCCCTGAAACAATAAGCAGCAGTGGGGTCTCAATTCTGTCCCTACTGATTCACATTTTATTTATTTGACTTCTATGCTGCCCAATCCCGAAGCACAGAAGCATCCCAGGCAGGTGAGCAGAGCCTTCTGCCGCTGCTGCTACCAGTCCATTGAACCTGGCCGAACCGGAAGCAACCTACCACTGACAAGGGAACAAAAATAATAATTAAAAAATAGCAATAATTAGCAGCCTCTTTGAATTGTACAGCATATAAATACATTTAAAATGTAGATGTTCCCAAGAATTCTTGCAAATTCAGAATTTTGTTCCTTCTAGCCTTTTTTTAAAAGAAAAAAAAAAGTAGGGAAAGCAAATAATTATTAGACCAGTAGAGTGATCAGTGGAGTAGAAACATCTGAGTTCAGTAGACCTTTCTATTCCAAGTGCCAGAGAATAAGCCAAATATATTCATATAAAATAAGATCTTTGGAATTCTGCCTAGGATTTCCAGGAACATGATAAATATTTTGTTGCTCTTGGGATGAAGGCCAAAGATTGCAAGATTTCATTTTAAAAAAAAATTATTATTATTATTGTTGTTGTTGTTGTTAATACACACAAAACAAATATTTGGGGTATTTATAACACTCTTTCTGTCAGAAGTTATTATCGGATATATATTCATTATACATTTCTTTGTTAATGTTATGATTGCACAATATTTATACTGTAAATATAATTGCTTTTATTATTAGACCACTGGACAATATCCCTGTATAATTTTACTTCATTTATCATTTCTTCCTTTTAACAAGATTTCAAGGATGAGTTAAACCCGATGTCTTCAGAATCAAGAGCTCTCTGCATACTCTTGCTGAAGATGGCATGGTGAAAGATAGTTCAGCATATTTTTCAAAGTACGCCTATGCATTCCTCCCTCCCTCCCTTTCTTCCTTCCTTCCTTCCTTCCCTCCCTCCCTCCCTCCTTCTCTTCAAAAGTAAACTTGGACTAAAGATAAATCGCTTTCATACTGCAATTGTTGGCAAATACATTTTCCAGTGGAACAGCTTGCCTGCGGAGGTTGTGAGTGCTCCAACACTTGAGTCTTTCAAAGGGAACTGGACTGCCATTTGTCCGAAATGGTGACTGGACTCCTGCTTGACTGGGGGGCTGGACTAGATGACCTACAAGATACCTTCCAACTCTAATAATAATCGAATCTAATCTATTTTTTTTCCTGCGGCAGAATAGAAATAGCTTCACTAAGTAAGTAAATCAACACCTCCTTTGTCTTCCAAAGTGCAGGACAGAAAATAATTTAAGTTATAGAAAGGCAGATTTCAATTGAATGTTGGAGAAAACGAAGAACAATTTGGTTGTGGACTAATTATACAGAGAGGCAATGGATTTCTTTTCAGAGAACATATTCACCTAAGGATTGCCAGGCTACTAGCCTTCTGAGGTGCTTTAATTTGAATGGCTACATTGAATAAGGGGATAGATTGGATGGACTAAATAGCCCTTTCCACCTCTGTATGGCATGAAATCAGATTTTCCTCCAGATTTTCCAGCAGAAACAAACATAGTTAATTCATGAAAGAACACTGTGGTATTTTAAAGCCTAATGAGTGTATTAGGTGATAATAAATTAGATCATTTATAAAGTGCCGTATGACTCCTTGCTCTGTTAGCAGTCAAAGGTTAATGTGGCTACTACATTCTAATCAAATTAAACCACTCTAATAAGCCTGTGTGGTGCAGTCACAAAATGCCTCGTTATAAACTTCACAAAAATCTGTTCAGCACATCAAAATGCAATAATGATACAGTTCCCTCTTTTCGTTAATTTGCTTCACTTTGGGTGTGCCCATTTGCGAATGGGCAAATGGGCACACCCAGTAAATAGAAGATGCTGCTGGACATACACCGAAGCCTCTTTCAATACTCTCAGAAGTGCTCGAGAAGGCAGAAGGAATAACATCACCTGAAATTGCCGTGGTAATTTTGTTTCATACTTTCATACAGTTAGTGACTGAAGCATCATCAGTGCAAAGATATTTGTTTGTTTGTTTGTCCAATACACAATACATATTGAAGAGAATAGACATGTAGTATTATATATAAAGAAAAGGATAGAAGAAAAGATATAAAAATAGAGAAGAAGATATATGAAAGGAAGAAAATATATATGAGATAAAGGAGAGACAATTGGACAGGGGACGAAAGGCACACTGGATCACTTATGTACGCCCCTTACTGACCTCTTAGGAACCTGGAGAGGTCAATTGTGGAGAGTCTAAGGGAAAAATGTTGGGGGTTAGGGGTTGACACTACAGAGTCCAGTAATGAGTTCCACGCTTCGACAACTCGATTGCTAAAGTCATATTTTTTACAGTCAAGTTTGGAGCGGTTAATATTAAGTTTGAATCTGTTGCGTGCTCTTGTGTTGTTGCGGTTGAAGCTGAAGTAGTCATTGGCAGGCAGGACGTTGCAGCATATGATCTTGTGGGCAATACTTAGATCGTGTTTTAGGCGTCGTAGTTCTAAGCTTTCTAGACCCAGTATTGTTAGTCTATTTTCGTAGGGTATTCTGTTTCGAGTGGAGGAGTGAAATCTGTAAAGTTTGGCACAGCCCTGCTTCCTAACATTTCTTCCTCCTCATCTTAGAACATAGAATGTGTTCAATGTGCTAATGCCCCATGTTCATCTGGAGACTTGCATCCAACTTATTTTTTGTGTTCAAAATCCTCTCTGGCAAAATTTCAGCCCAATCAACCAATATTTTGAATCAACCATTACAAAAATATACTAAGTAAAAGCCTCTGTCTCAGCTATTCAATTTCAGCAAATATTAATTTGAACATCTCTTATCTAATGCAGAAGAGTAAATTGAAATGAATGTTGCTCTTAATCTTAGCATCTGGTTATTTCCATGGAGCAAATGGAATGAATTCTATTTAGTACCGCTGGTATATCAGCAGCGATCCTGGTTTTGCTTCTGTAGTTAGGGAAACTTAAAAATCTAATAATGGAGAGAGAAAAATAGACAGTTAATTTTCCATTTTAATGAGAAGGGAAAAACTTCTTTTAAAGCTGTTCAGGAGTAGGCTGATCTGTACAAATGGACTAACAATTTTTTCAAGAGGAGAAATGCAGCATATTTTATTTTAACCCTTCCCCAAGCCCATCTTCATTTGGGCAGGAAAAAAATATGAGGAACAAGTACAGGGCTTGGCTTGGCAGTAATACCTTTTTGTGAAAGTAATCTGGGCATTCTTGTCAACAGATTAAACATAAGGCCATTGGGTGATGAAGCTACTAAAATAGGGAAATGAATCATAGAATTTCCCACAAGATCATATGCTGCAACGTCCTGCCTATCGGCAACTACTTCAGCTTCAACCACAACAACACAAAAGCACACAACAGATTTAAACTTAATATTAACCGCTCCAAACTTGACTGTAAAAAATACGACTTCAGTAACCGAGTTGTCGAAGCGTGGAACTCATTACCGGACTCCATAGTGTCATCCCCAAAGCCCCAACACTTTGCCCTTAGATTATCCATGGTTGACCTATCCAGATTCCTAAGAGGTCAGTAAGGGGCGAGTACAAGTACACTAGAGTGCCTTCCGTCGTCTGTCCTATTGCTCTCCTATATCTCCTATACCTTCCTTCTATTCCTATATCTTTTCTTCTATTCTTTCATTGATATGTTCTATTACTATATCTTTTCTTCTATTATTTCTTAGATATATTTTACTATGAGTATATCCTCTATAACCTTCATCATGTATTTTACTATGTGTATACCCACTTAAACCCCCATGTATTGGACAAAATCAATCAATCAATCAATCAATCAATCAATCAATAAATAAATAAATAAATAAAATGAGATCAGAGGATGTAACTCTATCACTCTGTTCAATCTTGACCAGATCTATTTGGAGAATTGTGTACAATTCTAGTCACTGCAATGCAAAAAGGACCATAACAAATGGAAGTGATCTCAGTGAAAGGGCCATTAAAATGGTGAAGGGTCTGAAAACTAAATTTTATAAAGAATTGTTAAAACTTCTGGGTACTTTTAGCCTACAGAAAAAAATATTGAAATGATTGCATCTTGAATACCTGAAAGGTTAACACACAGATGAGGAAGTAATATGTTGTGCCTCAAGTGAGAACTTTGTATTGATTTGCTCTATGAACCATTTATTTGTTTTCTTATTCATGGTGTTTCAGGACTGTTCTCCAGCAAAGCTCAAAAGTATCAATACATAATAATGGCATAATAACAAGTAATGGATTTAAATGTTTGTATTTATTTGTTTTTTAAATTGACAAAGTATATAAATTTTATATAGATAAGTTTAGATATAAGGGATTTTAGTTTGTTTTGAGATTTTTACTAGAGGAAAGAAGGCACTACGGCTATGAAATTGAGATTATAAAGTCCGAAGGATTTAGACTTTACACATAGTTTAAGGAATATTAATGATGGACTTAATTAGACATTAATTGAGATTTATCTGGATGACGAAATTAGAAAGAAAGGTATAAGGGGGGTGTGATGATAACCGAAATCAAATAGATGGGATTTAAGAATGTATAATTTCATTATACAAGATATACTAGTCAAAAACTATTTTATTATAACAAAAGAGAATGTATATGATTTTTTTGTATTATATGATGTGGAAGAAAAAAATATAGAAATTTACTCTGGAAAAAAAAAGTATCAATACTCTTTATATCCTAATTCTTCAAAGTCCAATTTTCACTTCCATTGAGTGTCACATAAAAAATGATCACTTGCATAATTCCTTGTGTGTCCAATCACACTTGGCCAATAAAATTCTATTCTATTCCTCATCATGGAATCTGAACATCTGTTCCAAGGAATTTATTGTTATCAGATACAAGGCAATCACACAATATCAGTCTTGAGTGTTGGCTCCCTTACATTTGACAGTCAATCCTAAAATGCAGAAGCTATCCACAATTTTAAAATGGTCATTACCATTTTTGAGGCTGGTGTTGAGGTGGGTTCAGTTCTAATCGATTCTTTAGAACCATTAGTAAAACAGTAATAACATCACACATCCAGTTCTATTGGTCGCTGCCATCTTGTATTTTTTGTTCTGTGCATGTGCAGGAGCTATTTTTTATTGCTGCGGGAGGGTGTGCAAAGTGAATGCACATGCAAAGTTACACATGCACATCCACAAAACACGTGCATGCACCCTTTGCAACCCTGAACAAACTGGCAGCAAAATGATCCACAACCCACCTCTGGCTGGTTGCCATATTTGTTGTTATTGTTTTGGTCTTCTTTAAATTTAATCTTAGTCTCATTTTTCCACTTTGCAACTTCACTTTCTGTTATGTCCCCATCTAAACAAGCAGGATTTGCCTGGAGACGTACAGCAATTGGAGGAACTATAACCTGCCCTGATTGGTTGGTACAAATGGATGGTGACAGCATAGAGTGGGAAAATCAGGATAAACCCATTGGTTCTCTCCTCAGCCAGCTGGAGGTATAAAAAGAGGTTAACGTGTCTAAACTATGTTTGGTTGTTATTGTTGTTTTACCTGTTAATAAACATTGTTCCGACCGAGAGGTGTCTGACTTATTACTGGCGACGAGGTCATCCACGCAGTTTCTCCAACCTACAAAGAAAGACGGCCAATGAATATCCACGATGTTCACACGACTTAATTTTCCGCCCTTCAACCCTCAGGGTGAAACTTGGGACTCTTATGTGGCCCATTTTGACTGCTTCCTCATCTCAAATGGGTTCACAGAAATTTCTGGGGATTGCAAGCGTTCCTACTTTTTAGGGTTCTATGGTACCGAGATGTTTGAGACAGCCCGTGCCTTGTTTGCTCCTATGTCTATTCATGACATTCCTTGGCAAAAGTTCCTATCTACGCTCCAGGACCACTATGCTCCGGCACCTTCTCGTAATCCCCACATATACGAATTCCCCCATCCGCCTTAACAGCCGTTACTACAGGTGTTTCCCATGGGGCTTGATCGGTTGGTTCTAATACCCACTGAGCAATCACCCTGTCTAATTCAGCATCGACCTTCGGTTGGAGAGCCAAGGGTACCCGGCGGGCTCTCAACCGGACCGCAGGCACCCGAAGATCTAAGCTGAAAGAAATTGGAGAGCCTGTGTAGCAGCCTAATTTTCCGTCAAACACATCAGGAAATTCCTGAGCCAGGTTCGTGAACGTTGAACCCCCCCTTACCGCATTAACCCCTGTAACTTTGAGGCCAAACGATTGGAACCAGTCTAACCCTAACATCCAGTTCATTTGCATTCTCAGCTATGAGCATAGTATTAACATAGCATGGGTTACATTTACCCCACCCCTTAGCAATGATTTTTATCATTCTTCACAGAGAAGGGAAAAGAAAATATAAGCCATTACTGTTTGTATTAGATTTGGAAAAAGTATAATTCTTATTTGAAGAAAAAGCAATTTAGTGTATGTTGAAATGGAGCATGGGAAGAAAAGCATCATTCATTTGAGTGCTTCTTATACTTAAGTGCACCTTTTGAGGTAAGCACAACTCCAGGACATTACTCAGCCTTTGGATCAAAGTCAGGACGTCCTTGCTATGCACTTGAAAAAAACAAGTTTTGTCCCCATAATGTTCCTTAGCTTCTGGTTTCATTGGTTGTCAATTACAACCCAAAGTACATGGAAATATTGCAATAAAAAAACATTAAAGAGTCACTTGTTCTTTTTTGACTCACATTACAAAAATATGTCTACACACAACACTTAGCCAGTTGTACGTCATTACTACCAAACTCTGAAAGAATGTAAAAAGAGCCCCACTGGTTTCTTTACAGATCATTATGGGCTTGTTCTTTCTGAGTATCAAACCAAACAGATGCCAGAACATTGAGTAGGGGGCCTCTAGATCAGGGGTGTCAAACTTGCGGTGTCACATGATGTGTCAGGACTTTTTCCCCCTTTGCTAAACTGGGCCTGAGCATGGCCAGCATGTGACGCATCTGGGCCATGGGTCGTGAATATGACAGCCCTACTCTAGAACAATGATTCCCAAACTTTTTCAGTCCACTGGCCCCTTGGTGCTACAAACTCATTCTCATCATCCCCCACCTCCACCCCTTTCAGGTGGGCGTGGCCTGGTGTTCAGGTGACCAGGTGGCCATAGTCAACTTGTAAAATGTGCTTAAACTCACTTAACAACACTCTTGCTTAGCAACTAACATTTTAGGCACAGTTGTGAGCCTAAAGTCTTTCTAAATCTTTCTTTCTTTCTTTCTTCCCCTTCTTTCTCTTTCTTTCTTTCTTTCTTCCTCTTCTTTCTCTTTCTTTCTTTCTTTCTTTGTTTTTCCCCTTCTTTCTCTTTCTTTCTTTCTCTCTTTATTTCTTTCTTTCCTCCCTTCCCCTTCTTTCTTTCTTTCTTTGTTTCTTCCCCTTCTTTCTCTTTCTTTCTTTCTTTCTTTCCTCCCTTCCCCTTCTTTCTTTCTTTCTTTCTTTCTTTCTTTGTTTCTTCCCCTTCTTTCTCTTTCTTTCTTTCTTCCCTTCCCCTTCTTTCTTTCTTTGTTTCTTCCCCTTCTTTCTCTTTCTTTCTTTCTTTCTTTCTTTCTTTCTTTCTTTTTCTTTCTGTCTTCCTTCCTTTCTTCCTACCATCTTTCTTTTCTCTGAAGCAATCCAATTGTTTCCAACCCAGCACTGTGGGCTGAGTTCCCAGAGTGGTGCTGGTAGTCAGATGGGCTGATCCACAAAGAGAGCAGGCAGGTGTCCAGATGAGAAGCCAGTGAGCTGCTTCAGAGTCCCAAGCTCTGTGGAGTCAGCATGATTGGAAGGCAGCTGTTTTGCAGCATCCCCTTCCCATCTTTGGATTGGCCTGCAGGGGTGGGTCTATCTTTGCAGAAACTGGGACATCCGCTTGCCCTTTGGCCGCCCCCTCAGCATCTGCATTTCCATTAAGGGCTGCTCCCTTACCTACTGGTCATGCCGTGCTGGACGCCAACCTGGGAAGGCAAGCGGGTGTGGAGGACCACTGGGAAGGTTATGTGGAAGGCTCCCAAGCATAGCAGGTCTTCTACGGCAGTGTTTCCCAACCTTGGCCGCTTGAAGATATCTGGACTTCAACTCCCAGAATTCCCCAGCCAGCATTTGCTGGCTGGGGAATTCTGGGAGTTGAAGTCCAAATATCGTCAAGTGGCCAAGGTTGGGAAACACTGTTCTACGGAGTAGGCTGCTATCTCCCTTTCCTGCTGCCCTGACCTGCTTTCCAGCCTTCCTCTTAGCACCCCCCTCCCCATAAGTCATCCCATAGCTGCCAAGGGGAAGGTACTGCCAGGAGTGGGCTACTGCCCTGATGGGGGTGGGGGACGCAGTGGGGTAGCAAAAATGGAGCACCCAATTAGAACTGAAAGATGTTGAAAGAAAATTCAGGGAATCTTGCATAAGTCACGCCCACCACAGTGTGGTACTGTAGTAAAAAGTTGGTAGCCCATTACTGGGGATTGCCCTCTTTCGGAACCACTGCTCTAGAATGATTAGCTGGCAAACTGAAAAAGAGGCTTCTTGTGTTCAATAAGATATTACAGAATAACAGAGTTGGAAGGGACCTTAGAAGTTTTCTAGTTCAACCCATGCTCAGACAAATTTCAGACAAATTGTTGTCCAATCTCTTAAAAACCTCCAGTGTTGGAGCCCCCATAGCTTCTGAAGGCAAGTTGTTCCACTGTTTAATTGCTCTGTCAGAAAAAATACTTGAACAAAGTTAGACACACATTTATCCCAAAAATCTTTATTTAAAACTTAAGCTTAAATTAAATTATCATGTGATTTCAATATTATTAATATTGAAGGAGCCAATTGACGCAAGTCCCTAGTCTTATGCTCTTTTTTCTTAAACAATCTAAAGGTTTGCAGACCACCCAAGGATTCAAAATGCTACCTTGAAAAAAGTTCTTTGTTAGGAGCTTTTAATAAATATTAAAATTCATTTAAACATTTATATATAATTACAAATGGACTCTTTTCAAGTTATCCCAGTGAGAATATAAACAAATTCCAAGTTTCTTTATTGGTTTTCTCTTCACGGCAGAATTTACTATTATTTTTCATTTTACTTTTAGTTTCCGTATTAGCTGGTGATTAACTTAGCTATTACGACACTACAATCCTTTATCTATGTAATGCACAGTTCAAACCGCAATTCCTGATACACTGACAACTGCCCCAATATGAAACTGCCTGTATATTAACCCCTGGTTTTAGTAAAATCTGTGGAGATGCTGAGAATACAATAGATTAAATATGATGAGATAAATAAGAAAGGATAAATTGACAGTAAATCCAGGGAGGTGCTATTAGTTAGGAGAAAATAAAACTCAGAATCAACCTCTGCAAGATAGGGTAACACATAACTTGAAGGACTATATTCTCGGAATCTTCCTTGAGTGTCAGTTGCTACTAAACAATAGCTATAGACTTACACCACTTCATAGTGCTTTTACAACCCTCTCCAAGCAGTTTACAGAGTCAGCATATAGCCCCCAACAATCTGGGTCCTCATTTACCAGGATGGAAGGCTGAATCAACTTTGAGCCGGTCAGAACTGGATTCCTGTCAAGGAGCAGTGAGTTAACCTGCATTCTAACCACTGTGCCACCACAGCTTATTATATCAAGATTGCCAGTTAACTAGCAGAATGTCAATCATCTAGTAATTCAGAGGAAACCATTGCTTAAAAAGCAATATTTTCAACCGATAGTCAGACGTGACTTCCATTTTGAATACTGTAGTATTAAAAAATATCCACACAAGTTTCACTTGGGGCAAAATGTGACCACTGGCAATTAACCAATACACGTTGCCTATATTGAATATGGTACACATATGAATGGTTACCAGCAGTGTCCCAACTGTAATTTTATGTTAACCTGAGAAGACCTATATAAGACTATCTGACTGACTACTTCCCCAATGTCAACCTATCCAGATGTTAAGATCTGAAGGAGGGGTCTTTTGAAAATGTCCTCATGTCGTTTCCCAAAGAGTGGCATTGCACCAATGATAATGTGACTCATACAAGATCAATAAGAAAAGACATAAGGTAAGATCTACACACCATTTGTCTTCCTGGTTGGCATGAGCTAGAAAGTTTTGTGTGGGTTGCCTGCAATTTCATTTTTTTTTTCATTTTTCCTCAACTACTGCTTTTTTAACCATACTTTATTTCAAGAAGGAAAATTGCTTTAAAAAGTCTTGTATTTCTTCTTCCTGTATTTCTGACAGTGACTAAGACTTTTCTTAATTGATCTCAATATTGTGTTTTGAAAACATGTAATGTTAATTACATTTCCTTCCTGCAGGTTAGAGATTCCTTCTATTAACTCAGCATATGATTTGGCTATTTCTTTAGTGAAATAAAAGCACAGAAATACTTGATATAAAGATGAGTGGGTGAAAATCCTGAAATACTTCCTGACATGGATCAATGTTACTGAATTGCAGAGGTGAAGGACCATTGGTGCTCACACAGTTTAATGGGCTTCATAATGCACTTCAAAAGGAAGCTCAGATTGCTCATTTAAGCTTGCAGAGGCTTTGAAAATCAGCATGGAAGAAGCTGGAAAATTACAATCTGTCACTTTTTGGCCTCTTGAATGAGCACAGTTGTTGCCATAGAGATTCCCCCTATTTCTTGCACTCTCACATGTAAATTATCAGTCAAGAGCAATATTATATTAAAATACCCTGGTACAATTTCTATAACTGGGTGAAATAATTAGTAAAGGAAATCTGGAATAAGGCATTTACAATCATCTATTCAGGCTGCGAATTATGTGTGACACATGACTGACTTTACACATAACAAAGAATCCTAGGAACTTTTTGATGTTTTGGATTTTCTATTACCCTTTCAGATATGGCCTTTTCCCATCTGCCTTTGGATAAAATATGAAAAATCTCTGTACTTTGGAGAATGACAATATGATTTACTTCATAAAGATGAAGAATGCATTGAACAATTGAATTCTGTTGTCTCACACAGAAATATTTAAGGGACTGTCACAAGGAAACCTATTCACCAAAGCACCTGAAGGCAAGTAATGGATGGAAACTTATCATAGAGAGATTGCACCTAGAACTAAATATAAATTTCCTGACAGTGAGAACAATTAATTGGTGGAACAGCTTGCCTTCAAGTTTCAAGTTTATTGGATTTATATGCCACCTCTCTCCGAAAACTTCAGAGGTTGTGGGTACTCCATCATTGGTGATTTGGACAGTCATTTATCTGAAATGATGTAGGATCTTCTGCTTGAGCAGCAGAAGACCTCCAGAATCCCTTCCAACTCTGCTTTTCTTTATCATTTTATTATGCACTGTAGTTTGACTCATCTACTATTTTCTCATCTTGATTGCTTTTCTCTCTCTCAGCCTAATCATAGTTGAGCCTTTGTGCTACAGTGGCAGTATTGAAAGATTTAATATGTACCTTCTGGGGCTTCTGCTCTTTTAACAACTGGCTTGCTGGAAGAAATTGAACAGAAGCCTACAATATTGTTGCTCTGCTATGGCAGGAAAGCTTCTTAGGCTTGCCATTGGACTATGGGTACTGGATCCAAGGCACTTCCCAGAAACCATTCCAACACCTTTCTTTTGAGAGTCTTAAGAACTCAGCTTCCATAATTCCCTTTGTTCTGATTTAGCACAGTTATAACTTGATTTAACATAATCCTAATTTGCTTCTTGGTAACTTGTTTTTTGTTTATTTCCTAAGGTCCATAATTCCACACCTGCCTATTAGCATCACTGGTTTTCAGAATTATAATTTAAAATCAATAGCCATGAACGTATCCAAATGTTTGCATTTGGCAAAAATACCAGCTAGTCTTCAATACGGCACACATTGTAATCACTCTCTTTCCTTTTCCTTCCCTCTTAGGCAAGGAGACACTATATTGTTTTACAAAGCTTTCAACATGCATATTTAATGAATTTCATGTTACTGTTAAAATCTATGTGAAACCACGGGGTCTTTTTCTGCCGTCAGTCTTCTATGTTTCTATGTTTCTAAACAGTTTTCCAGAATTCTGCCTGAAAGAGAAGAGATAACCAGAGACTGCTATGCTGTAATAAGATCCCAATTTCACTCTTCTAGGACTTGGATATCCTGTTGAGAGCCAAAGAAACAGCTCATATGAAAGGAAGTGAAGGCTGTTTTTATTGGCTAGAGTTTCTGGGTGTTTGGGGAAAAAAAATGAATATTTCTTCACAGTGCAGAAACTCAATATTTTGGCATTGTACCTCAGCAAAAAATCACACTAACAAAAATTAATACCATCGTTTTTATGAGACAAACTTCATGTTCTCTAATGTTTGCACTTGCATCAATTCCAGGAAATGTTTTATTTTCATTCTTACTTTATAGAGAAAATCTAAGAAAAAAAATCATTTTTATGTAGATGAGTTGATTTATATAGGATTATTCATAATTTTGTCTACTATATGCTGACTTTTGCAGCAGACTAAATGCACTCTTTGCCTTATTAGATATATTTGACAAACTAAAGGAAATGCAGGAAACTTAGTTCCCAGAATTCAGTGTCAGGTGATTGTGCCAAATGGGAATTCTAGAAATCTCAAAATATCTGGAAAGTTTCAAGATGAAATTAAAAAGGTTGCCATATGTTAGTCAATTTGCCTTGGCCAGACTTTTCTATTTCTAGCAGCTGTGACCTAATAGCACTAAAACCATCATGTTAGAATTATTAGAATTAGAATTCTTTATTGGCCAAATGTGATTGGATACACAAGGAATTCGTCTCTAGTGCATAAGCTCTTACTGTACACATACAAGTGATAAATCATAATCATCGTAAAATACACTAATCATAAATCATAAAATGGAACACTTAGTAATGATCATAAGATATTAAATAAGCAATTAACATAAATCATTCTAGGATAGTAAATAAAACAATACAAATCATTAAGATACAAGCAACAAATGTATAGCAATAAGAAGATAAAGAAATAGGTAATAGGAAAGATAGTAGGAAATAGGAAAGAATAATAGTAATACAGCCTTACTAGGTAGTTTGAAAATGCTGTAGGAATTAGTTATTTAGCAGAGTGATGGCATTGTGTCTATTTGCTTTGGTGTGCAATGCACTATAGCATTGTCTTGAAAGAAGAAGTAGAAATAGTTTGTATCCAGGACGTGAGGGGTCTGTAGGTCCTCAATGGAAGGCAGGCTGGAAGTAATTGTTTTTTCTGCAGCTCTAACTATCGATGAAGTCTGTCTTGTTTTGTTGCAGTACAAAATCAGATTGTTATAATGGTGCAAATGACAGACTCCATAATTCCTCTGTAGAACTGTACCAGCAGTTCCTTGGGCAATCTGAGTTTTCTGAGTTGATGCAGAAGGAACATTCCTTGTGGTGCTTTTTTAAATGACATTTTTAAAGTTAGGTATCCATTTTAAGTCCTGAGATATTATAGAATCTTAGAAACTTGTTAATAATGAGTTGTCTAGTATTGTAAGAGCTGGTAGGGTGATAAAATAGGAGGTCTTTTCTAAAATCTACAAGCTGAAGCCATCTGGCTTTTCCAAAAGAGACTTGTCAAAGTTAAATATCCTAAGAATATTGTTCATCTTGACTTTTAATTTTGTTTTCTTAACCTAATTAGGAGTGTAATTATATGAATAATTACAGATGCCATGAACCAATAATGTAAGATATTGAATAATAACATCACTTAACCAATCAATCAACCAATGTAGCAGAAAGAAAAGTTGTGTGGTTTGGTTTAATTGTTCTCTTTTAGTTCAACTTATCTCAGAGAGTTATTGTGGGGGGAAATAGGAAGGTTCTAAAATCCACTACTGGTACACTTGCATGCTACCGATTCACATGCTTGCTCTTGCATGCGTGTGATGCTTCTGTGAATATGCAAAAACAATTGTGCATGCTCAGATGTGTCCTAGGTGAGTAGCTGGAGCCTCTTGCTCCCAGCACTACCAGTTCAAATAACTGGATGAATCGGGAGCAACCCACCGCTGAGATATACTCTGTGTATCACCTGATCTCTAGAAACCCAATAAATGAATTAAATTTTGGATGAACTAATTTTTCCCTTACGAGTACATCATACTGAAGAGGTTCTACCATTCTTCTCAGCCTGTTTCTCTGTTTCATAATGTTCCCAGCACTTTCTTCATTCTTATTCTTAATTTATACCTTCACTTTCTCTCTCAAAGAGAATGCCCTGCTTTTTCAAACATTTGCAACTTAATATACAGAACCACATTATATAGTACCAAATTGTAATCTTTATCAAATGCACATGGCTCAAGAGTTTCCCGATTAAAGGTTGCTAATTTTATCATCTCTTATTATGAAATAATATAAGTAAAACTTCCAGATGTATTTAGTTTACGGGTTTCCTCCCTTCTCATGAAAATGAGATATGTTGACCTGAGTAATGGGCCACATCTCTATTAATTATATCCAGGAGCTGTAAAAGACATGTGAAGTTTACATGAAAAGTCTACCCTTTCCCAGCAAGACTCAAGTTACCAAAGGCTCAAGGTGAGAATTTAATATATAAGCCTGGAATTACATTGGTCTCTAAAACCAATGAGCACCTCCCTCAGATTTCTTCTTAATTTATCACTTGTTTGTAGTTTTGAGTGAGACAAAGCTGTATGATTATTAAGAGTCCCATAGTTTGAGATTTAGACTTCATGCAAAGGGCAATCATGGAGACTAACAACAATTGTTTCAAATATAGATGACAACATACTCAAGAAATGCTCAAATGATTTAGCTTTACACGATAAGTGGTCAAATCAATGGAAACTGCAGTTTAATGTTTCCAAATGTAAAATAATGCACTTGGGGAAAAGGAATCCTCAATCTGAGTATTGTATTGGCAGTTCTGTGTTAGCAAAAACTTCAAAAGAGAAGGATTTAGGGGTAGTGATTTCTGTCGGTCTCAAAATGGGTGAACGGTGCAGTCAGGTGGGAGAGAAAGCGAGTAGAATGCTTGGCTGCATAGCTAGAGGTATAACAAGCAGGAAGAGGGAGATTGTGATCCTGCTTTACAGAGCGCTAGTGAGACCACATTTGGAATACTGTGTTCAGTTCTGGAGACCTCACCTACAAAAAGATATTGATAAAATTGAACAGGTCCAAAGATGGGCTATAAAAATGGTGGAAGGTTTTAAGCATAAAACTTATCAGGAAAGACTTAATGAACTCAATCTGTATAGTCTGGAGGACAGAAGAGAAAGGGGGGACATGATCGAAACATTTAAATATGTTAAAGGGTTAAATAAGGTTCAGGAGGGAAGTGTTTTTCATAGGAAAGAACAAGGGGTCATAATCCGAGTTTAGTTGGAGGAAAGATCAGAAGCAACATGAGAAAATATTATTTTACTGAAAGAGTAGTAGATGCTTGAAACAAACTTCCAGCTGATGTGGTTGGCAAATCCACAGTAACTGAATTAAAACATGCCTGGGATAAACATATATCCATCTTAAGATAAAATACAGGAAAGAGTATAAGGGCAGACTAGATGGACCACAAGGTCTTTTTCTGCCATCAATCTTCTATGTTTCTAAATTTTAAAAAATTGGATTATTAAGATATAACTTCTCAGAAGAGTGCCTATTGTTTGACATTAGAATTAAATTTTGTAGATGTCCTATTGTATTGAGGTTTAGTTATATTTGACACAGAACATGCATTCGTTCATTAAAATTATTTTTAAAGATATATATGTGTATATAAAAGCACAAAATGAAACAAAACAAAACAAAACCCTGTTGAAGAACCTATGTTCCTTGTGGTTATAAGTTAAAACCAGAGGTGCTACCTGCCTGGTGTACGGATGTGAATGATCTCCATAGTATTGGACTATTTCTAGAAGGTATCTGAAAGAAATTATTTGTTAAGGAAGAATAAATAAACTGCATGTGACAAATCAACACATTAGAAAGAAAGCAAAAAATATAATCCAACATCGTTAAATACTCAATGCATATTTGCAATCTCATAAGGAACATATATGTTAGGGCTGCCAAAAGATTGCATATGGCCAACAGCTATGAGATTATTTTAAAATTGCTTTGTTGTGCTAGCCTTGAATGAGTCAAAAATGGCATTGTGATATCTCTGCATATTTGTGATTTTGCAAAGTCTTTGAAGAGTAAACTCACAACCTGCTAAATATCTTGCTGTATAATTCAAGAGTTAACGGGGCACCATTTTCAAACAGGAAAATCCTCTTTTATTTTCTAGAGGTGAGAGTTCATCAAGTGCCTCAGGTTCTGAAGTTTATCATCAACAAGATCATAAATTGTTTACTTACCCATAAGTCATATTCAATTCAATGAGATGCTCACAAAAAATAGTGCTCAAGTCACCAGTTTGCAATGATTTCCTCAGCTCTTGATGTTCTTGACCTACTGACCTTTAATTAACATTTCCCTAAATTTCTCCCCTATCCCTCCCAAGTTAGCTTAAGACTAAAATTTTGACATATGTAAACAATGGAAATCAGCTATTTTGAACAAGTGAGTCCAGTTGTTTACGACTGCTTAGTATCAACCTTGCTGTATTTTAAATTATTTTCATACTGTGCCCAGCTACCATATAAAAATATAAGCAAAGTGCATGAGTCACGGAAGTATTCAAATGTGCAGAGCCGAATTTTATCTTTGTAAAAACAATATTCCACATATCAATAGAACAAATCTTGTCCACTAGAGGTTCAGAATGATGACTTCCTATTGACAATGGACAAGAGGCCAAGTTTGCCATGGGGAATCATAGAATGTTGTCTTCAGAGTCCATAGAATGAGGGAATGAAATTAAAGTCATATTCAATATTGAGCAATGCAGCAGGATAATTGTTTAAAATTCAGGGCTTTTCCTCATGGACATTGTTAGATATTTGCCCAGGTGACCTACCCAGACAGGGTAAAAGTCAAAAGTTCAGATTTGTTTATTGCATGTTGATTGGTTGCCTTCTTCTGGCACTTAAAATGTATCTTTGTAAAACTGCCCTGTAGATTGTATAAATAGTGAGAACTGTCATTGTATTGAGCTCTCAATACTCTATTGCTTCTTGACTGAATTGACTTCCTTGTCCTGTTAGCAAAATAAACCTTGCTTGATTCAACCTTCTCTGAGAGTTATTACAGACATAATAATGGACATTTCTCCCTTCCTTGAATTGACAGTAAATTGTGCTGCAAAATTAGTGCTGCTTGAACATGTACACTTTTGTCTCCCTCACCAATGGGGCTGGAGACTGGGGTTCTTTCGGGGTCAGTATAGGGCAAGTATGAACTTTTTTTTGCTTGAGTGCCAAAAGGATGTGCGTGTGTACAATAATGCTCATCTATGTGCCTACATCCATAATGCAATGCTCTCCTTCCGGTGCATACATGCACAACCCTCTTCCAACGTATTCATGGAGGCTCACTAAACCCTCCAGACATCCGGTAGGCACTTTGGGGCATTTTTGCCCTTCTGCTTCTGGAAAGCCTCTGAGCCTGTGGAAGATGAAAAAATGACCCAACAGACCTACTGGAAGTTCATTTTCAAACTTCCAGTAACCCTGTTGCGTCCGGTTTTTGCCATCCACAGGCTCCAGAGATTTTCCTAAAGCCTGGAGAGAGTAAAAAATGCCCCCCCCCCCCTCCGAAAGGCCAAAAATCAGCTGGCCAACACAAACATGTGAGCTAGAGCTGATGTAGGGCAACTCCTTGTGTGCCCTCAGATGTGGCTCCGTGTGTATATATCTATATACACATAGTAAAATACATGATGAAGGTTATAGAGGAGATACTCATAGTAAAATATATCTATGAAAGAATAGAAAAGAAGATATAGTAATAGAACATATCAATGAAAGAATAGAAGAAGAGATATAGGAATAGAAGAAAGGTATAGGAGATATAGGAGAGCAATAGGACGGGACGGAAGGCACTCTAGTGCACTTGTACTCGCCCCTTACTGACCTCTTAGGAATTTGGATAGGTTAACCGTAGATAATCTAAGGGTAAAGTGTTGGGGGTTTGGGAATGACACTATGGAGTCCGGTAATGAGTTCCACACTTCGACAACTCAGTTATTGAAGTTGTATTTTTTACAGTCTTTCACCATCTTTCAGTGCAAATTGGGTGCTCTGGGGTGGAGCTCCATTTTTGCTACCCCTCTGTGTTTTTCCCCTGTCCGGGCAATAGCCCACCCCTGAACTCACCCCTGGATTCAAATCAGGCATCATGCACATGATGAATCTGGAAAGGCAAAATGGCTATGCGGGGAAAGTGACCAATGGCCAGATGGGAGACAAGTGCCTACACTTGTGCCTACAGTAATCTAAGCAAGCCAATTTGGAGCTGAGTGGATCCCAGCCTTTGACTGTAGGAACAGCAATGTCCTCAATAGGTTGTGTGTATGGCATGGGTGCTGGAAGAAGTGCTTTAAAACTACAAGAGTGAACAAAAACTCTAACTTGCTTTTGCTGTGGGTAGCAGAGGGATCTGCCTTCTCAAAATGTTTAGCAAGGTGCCTTCATGTTATGATTTACAGAATGTGAGGATGAACCTTTAGCAACACCCAGGTCCCGTCCCCCCACCCTTTCTATTCAATCATGTCATCTATCATAGGTGCATGCTAACTGGAATGCTAATTGCTATCAAAATAACACAATTCTGGATTCCCATTTGGCTGCTTTCCTTTGAAAGAAAGAGAGGGAGTAGCATTCTGTACTGTAGTGAAATAATTACTAATGTAACCAAAAAGCCATTTCTGCTGAAATTAAGAGAACTCAGAAGAAGCTGTAATGTTTTTATTTTTATTTTATTTATTTATTTATTTTGTCCAATACACAATAAGGGTTTTAGTGGGTATATATCTATATACAAATATAGTAAAATACATGATGAAGGTTATAGAGGAGATACTCATAGTAAAATATATCTAAGAAATAATAGAAAAGAAGATATAGTAATATAACATATAAATGAAAGAATAGAAGAAGAGATATAGGAATAGAAGAAAGGTATAGGAGATATAGGAGAGCAATAGGACAGGGGACGGAAGGCACTCTAGTGCACTTGGACTTGCTCCTTACTGATTTCTTAGGAATCTGGATAGGTCAACTGTGGATAATCCAAGGGTAAAGTGTTGGGGGTTTGGGGATGACACTATGGAGTCCTGTAATGAGTTCCACGCTTTGACAACTCGGTTACTGAAGTCATATTTTTTACAGTCAAGTTTGGAGCGGTTAATATTAAGTTTAAATCTGTTGTGTGCTCTTGTGTTGTTGTGGTTGAAGCTGAAGTAGTCGCTGACAGGCAGGACGTTGCAGCATATGATCTTGTGGGCAGTACTTAGATCTTGTTTAATAAGGCGTCTTAGTTCTAGGCTTTCTAGGCCCAGGATTGAAAGTCTAGTCTCATAGGGTATTATATTTCGAGTGGAGGAGTGAAGGGCTCTTCTGGTGAAGTATCTTTGGACATTTTCAAGGGTGTTGTTGTCTGAGATGTGATGACTAATTGCGCAGAAACCTCATCTCTGTCTCTTCTCTGTCAACTACAATGCATCTTGAGATGATCGAAAGAGCCTCTCAGAGCTACCTCATCCCCATCTGAAATTCTAAAAGCTGAAAGAAAGCAGTCTACAATTTACTGTGCTTTTCAACAGAGGACTTCTGCTCTGGCAATTAAATTATATCTCTGGTAAAGTATCTCTGTTTGAAGCTTTGAAGAGCGATGATGATGATAATTATCTCAGATAATTTCATAGCCATCCTCACATCTTGAATTTGGAAAGGGCATGAACTTGTGGGCACAACAATAATGACCTTTGAAAACTTCAGTGGCTATCAGTAGTATGGATTATTAGTATGGAATTGCATCTGAAAGACCTTCACTGTAATTGACCACGCCATTTTATCCCTGCACAAAGATAAAAGTCCATCTTTTGACAGGGATCAAGCACCTACCTGTGCTCCAAGTTAGTTTGATTTGTTTGTGTTTGGTGCTGAATCTTGCTACACTGGCCTTTATGCACTCCTGGTTGTAAATATGTCAATCAACAGAGTCCATACAATGCTTTTAAAAAGAGTTTAATGCTGGTTTTAGAGATGTATCATTTTTTTTATGTACATTCCACGTTTTTCTTTCATCAAGAAGTGTTCTGTTGTGGGTGTTCTTTCTTTAAACAGAAAATGCACACACATTATTTACCATGAGTAATGATCAAACAAGTCATAAATTGTAAACCGTTTCTCTCAAGTCACTGTAATTTCTTTTTCAGGAGTCAACAAGAATCAACAGGAATTATAAACTGGGCTTAGGTTTGTTTCCTCTTGCCTCAGACTTGGACATGATGCAGGAAAATAAAATATTTGAGATTAGCAGGCTGTCAAACAGAAATGATTTATACAATTGGTTCTATATATTTTTTACTGTGTTAAAAAGACTATATTGTCAATTCATTATTTATATACAGTCTGCATTTTCCAGCAAACAGTATTATTTCCACAGTGACCAGAAGGTAAAGCAACCTTCTTTCTATCAATCTGTAGATTCTAAGCAATAAAATTTAGAGTTAAGAAGAACAATGAATCCATTATTAAATTTTGGAAATTCTAGATTTGACTTTGAGAAAATTTTATGGGAATTTTAAGATCAATGTGAGTTCTTAAAACAATATGTACCATTGAAGGTATCAAATATGATTAATCTGAATATTCAACTATTGAATCTACTGTTATTTGGAGAAAAACTGAAAAGTAATATGTCTACTGTCCAAGATGTGATAATGAGGACAGTTTGTCACTTCTGAAAACTCTGTACAAACTCAATTTTCCCAGTTAGCTTTTCTTTGTAATTGTTTGTGTAATGACTAACAAAAGTCTCATTGTCTAAGTTGGTATCCTGAGGACAGAAATGTTATGAGAGGGAGGCAAGGAATTGCCATCTAGGCCACAGAATGAAAATAACTCCATAATTATTTCAAGAGAATTTAAATTCCAAAATATCATTCTCATGCAAGACATTTTATACAAAGAAACTTTAGGAAAAAAAGTAGGGTGTGCATTAAAATAAGTGGTACAGGCACATGATTCATAACATAGATCTATTTGCTTGAGATGATTTGAAGGCAGTCTGATTCAGCTCCAAGCCTCAATTTGGAAAAAAGAAAAGAAAAGAAAGGTTTTGTGGAAGTCAACAAAGGAATACAACTGCTTAGACAAAATTGACTAACATTTGCAAGCAAAGTACAGAATGGGACAACACTCTGCAACCAACTTGCCAGAGCCAATTTGCCATGGGACAATTTCACACAGGGTAACTCACTGAGGTAAATTATTATTTCTGTGACATCATTTCCAGTTTTGTGAAAATAGACATCCATGTACTTTTCTTAATAGTTCTCAGTCCTCAGTTTTCCTAGAAAATACAAACACTTTAAAAAATATCTTTCCAAGCCTATTTATCTGGACAAGTATCCTAGCTGATTTTGCAACTAAGGTAAATGTTTAAAAGACAGATGCAGACTGAGGATGTGGAAAAGGAAAGAAGCATTTGACTATGCTAATAAAACAGTTGGCAATAAATGGGGCTGCTGTCAGCCACCAAAATATGTAATGCCCCCAAGAAATACAAGTAAAATGTTACACTCCAGGATCTAAACCCACATAAACCCATGTTTCCAGATGGTGGCTGGAAAATACGCCACGCAGAAGCTTAAATCAGGGTTACATCTGACTCATTTTTTTTAAAAGCAGATCTGAAACTTGAGCAGCGTTTATTAGAACTCCCTACTTGGTTGAAGTCGAATTGCTTCTCTCTATTGCTAGGAGTAGGTGTTGCTAATGCTTTCGACATTAGCTGTATTTTGATCAAAACTGTCTACTGTGAAAGGGTATTCATATGGAACTGCTAAAAATGTGCCTCATTTAATTTAATTAATCACACTCAGAAAGTTACCGTGTCCTCTTCTGGATTATGACAATGCTCCCGGCATGATGCTCACTAATTTATTGGGTTAAAACTCCCAGAATTCCCAGACATACTACATACTTTATTATCTTTTGCTTCTATGAAACTTAGTTATATTTTGTGTTTTTTGCTTAAACCAAAGTCTGGAACACTAACATTTGGATAAAATTTAAGCAGCTGGATAAAAATGAGTAACTATAGGACACCTGTCTAAGTACAGTTATCTGACATGTCCCAGCTGATTTTGTCTACCCAAAAGCAGAATTGGGTGAGTGGGTGACAAGATACTGAAAGTCCATCTCAGAAGACAAACTCTGTTCCATTGCACATATAATAATTATTTCCTATTTTATATTTTATAAAATATGGTAAAAATTCTATGATTGGTTAAAGGAAAGAGCAGCAAAGAAATAAATAAAAATTCAAGCAAAGCAACACGTCGAATAAAATAATTCAAAAATTAATACTATGTGAAAGAAGTAAAATTCTCTGATCGAACACCTAAAAAGTGGGGAAACTTTTATTTCCCAAATGTTGTATGTGTATGTTTCTGTGTAGGTCTTTTTTCTTTTTATGTTATATTTGAAAAAAAACCAAATAAAAATAAATTATTATTATTATTATTATTATTATTATTATTATTATTATTATTATTATTATTATTATTTCCTTTCCAAGTGTCTTGCCCATAAAATTAACTTTTACTAATAGTCTAATAAAACCATAGTAATATAATATTTATTCTCTGCAGTGCAAGGATGTCGTTGTCCCACACAAATTCTGTTCTGTTTGTAATCACCTTCTCAAAAATCCTGATTTTTTTTTCTAGTTCTTCAGAACTGTGGTTTGTATGTGAAATGGGCTTTTCTCAGAACTATTAATCTGGTAGTATGGTGCTATGATCCATGCGAGCTTGCTTGATAAGGAACATGTTATTCTTTAATTTGCCACAAAATGTTTAGGTGTGCCTATAAATAGTATCTATCTTTGGAAACTTAAGCAAATGGAAGAGCGGTCCTTATAGCAATTCTGCAATGTGCTGCATACAAGATTTTTTGTGTTCAGCATGTAATCTGGCATTTTGAGAATCTCAAACTTGAAAACAAAACAATCCAATTGTTATAGTTATCCAAGAAAAGGTTATAATATGAATTTGAATCATGGAATCATGGTCGGCTTTGCTTTATAAAGGATTTACTGCATAGCCGGATCTACTATCCGAAATAAATTCTACAAGAAATGTATTTCAAATTGGCTTCCAAATAAGTAGCAAAATAATTCCAGCCATGTTTCTGTAAAGTACTGATTAGGCTGAGAGTTCTACAACTGAAAATAATCAGAAACCTTCTTCAGACCTTGCTTTTCACTGGAACTAGGCCAGGAATTAAGAGTTTGAGTTATTATGGGCCTATAAACAAACCTATTTAGTCCACATATGTTTAAACTGAATTTTTCTGTAGGCTTTGGCAAAATTCAGGCTCCAACATAAAACCCATTTTTGCAAAGCTAACCTTCTAAAGTTTTTATCTACATGGTTCTTTAAGTGTGGGAGCAAACTGTACAATGTACAAAGAAGAGGGAAAAAATGATCCAAATACCAAATAAATTTAACATTTAACATGTAGAATCCACCCTCATTGGATGCTGAAAAAAAGCAAAAAAGCAATAAATTCTCCTCCACATATACATATACATATACGTACATGTACACGTATACGTACACGTACACATACACATACACAAACACAAACACAAACACAAACACATACACAAACACATACACATACACACACACACACACACACACATACATATACATATCATTGATAGGTTGTAAAATCATTGATAGGTTGTAAAATATTTTGCCACCAGTTCGCACTTGCGCTCACATGGAGCATGATGCTTCAGTGCATGTGTCCCACTGCTGGTGCTACCAGTTCTAAGAACTGGTCTGAACTGGGAGCAACCCACAGCTGATATGCATATACATTGTAAAAACGAAAAAGAAAGAACAGCCAACAGGTTAAGCTAAACATTAAACTAATCTTCAAATCCTCCTATTAACCATCTGTTATTGTATTTGGTACATAGTGTGGTGGCCCTCCAGCAACTGGTGCAGCTGGTAGCTGATGACGACAGCGAAGAGGGTGATATGGTGATGCGCCAGTGGCCTGTACAACTGGCACCTGAGTCATACAGTGAGGAGGCTGGAGAGAACTCGGTACCAGAGGTGGAGATTCAGACAGGGCCTTTACAACTCCAGAAGCTCCCATCGGTAATGAGGAAGAAAAGGAACCTATTCTCAATGCACAAGCACACAGAGCTGCAAAAAGGCAGGAATGGTTCCTCAGGAGGGGGTCTTCTCAGGAATAAGGCTTGGGGATAATTGGCCACTCCCCTAGCTATTTAAGGTCTGATGACAAAGGAAGTAAATTTCAGAAATAACTTTGTTCATATTCCTTTGTGTCTTGACTCCAGAAACATCTGATCAGCTCTTGTTCTCTCTCCTGATATTTTTCCTGCAAATTGCTTCTGGACATTTTGCCAACCATCATAAGATTGAGGTTATCTACAAGATTGTTTACTCAGCGTTGAATTAGTATTTTGTGGACTCGTGCTGGCTGTTAATGAGGTTGAATTAACAGCCGGTGTTCAGAAAAGACTTCTTTAAATTTTATTTGTATTTGATGACTACTAAGAAAGCTCATTAGTAATCCTTAATTAGGAAAACTAAGTGTTCTCTGTGGTCTGTAGCTGGGGCAGAACATGTAGAAAGTCCCCAAATCATTTCCAGTCATTTATAAAGCTATCTAGAGTCTATATGTTCAACAATCAGCATCTACTTGCAGTGTCCTGCAATCGTGGATTCACGTGGATTCACATTAACACGATTTGCAACCTTTTAAATTTTTTGCTGATATCCAGCAAAAAAAACCACACATTGGGAAAGCTGAATTCACATAATGACCATGTGATTTACTCAACAACCACAACGATCCATTTAACAACTGCCCTAAGCATTATTGTTAAATTGGATCTGACTCAATTTATGATTGCAATGACTTACGATGGGAATACCAGTCCCAAATGTGGTTATGTCAGGGATTAGCTATAAATGTAAAGACTGTTATGAAGTTGCTTTTTCATTGCCACCAGAATAGTGAATAGTTACTAAACAAAACAGTTGCTAAACAAGAATTATCTATATCTCTCTTTGAAGAATGTATGTTTTTGTGCAAAAGCAATTCTCAAACAGCTGTTTATATTTTCTTGAAAAAATTAATTGAAAACTTGTCCTGCCTTACTATTTCCTTCATTGGGCATTTGTAGTTTATAGTTTAGAGCACATTTCTAGGTCTTGTTGCCATCTAGATGTTTTAATATATGATGGAGTTAGAGACAAGTGATTCCAGGATGCTAAGATGTCTGACTGCCTTCACAGTGTTTGTTGCTTTTTATACAATTTTCTAAGTAGCAAAAGGCAGAAAAGAGCAACAGCATTTTCACTGGTGAATTCTCCCTACAAATCCTTAAGAACATCTTGTTGACACAACCTAAATGAGATCATGAAGCAGCCGGGGATAATGTCCTAAATCATCCTAGCTATGTGAACTGGGTGAGATCATGTAGGCATGAGAGGCTCATTAGAGGTAGTCAGTTTGCTGCACACAACCTTTAAATTATTTGGATTTGTCATGATTGCTGTATCTTGTTGTGAGCCGCCCCGAGTCTGCGGAGAGGGGCGGCATACAAATCTGAATAAATAAATAAATAAATAAATAAATAAATGAATGAATAAATAAATGAATAAACAAACAAACAAACAAACAAACAAACAAACAAATAAACCTCTGCATAGCCTCTATCTCTACAAATATATAATTCTCATCAAGCCTGAGAGATTGAGAGGACAAAATATGATAGCAGTCTTTGGATATCTAATAAGGTGTCATATAAGCCCAGAATGGAACAACATGGGGGTCCAACTTGCCACAACAAGCTCGCCACAGCCAATTCGTCTTGGCCAACTCACTATGGCCAACTCATCACAGGACAACTCTCCAGGGCTATCCATGTGGGACAACTCGCTGTGGCCAACTCACCATGGGACAACTCACTGCAGGAAATTCAACATATATGCCACCCTAGGAAGTCATAGTACTAAGAGATTAAAATTACAAATTTTGATAGCAGAAGGAATCTAGAATAGGATAGAATAGAATTTTATTGGCCAAGTGTGATTGGATACACAAGGAATTTGTCTTGGTGCATATGCTCTCAGCGTACATAAAATATACATTTGTCAAGAAACATGTGGTAAAACACTTAATGATTGTCATAGGGGTCAAATAAGCAATGAAGAAGCAATATTAATAAAAATCTTAGGATATAAGCAACAAGTTACAGTCATACAGTCAACATGGGAGGAAATGGGTGAAAGGAATGATGAGAAAAACTAGTAGAATAGAAGTGCAGATTTAGTAGAAAGTCTGGCAATGTTGAGGGAATTATTTGTTTAGTACAGTCATGGCGTTCAGAAAAAAACTGTTCTTGTGTCTAGTTGTCTTGGTGTGCAGTACTCTGTAGCGACATTTTGAGGGTAGGAGTTGAAACAGTTTGTGCCCAGGATGTGAGGGGTCAGTAAATATTTTCCCCGCCCTCTTTTTGACTCGTGGTTTCAACCAGTAAAATAGGCATAAGCAAGTAACACATTTCTTTTCAGTGGTGATCTTCAAACAAAAGTTGGCTAACCATTGATCCAAAATGCTTTAGTAGATACTGCACAGTTTATTCCAATTCTGCAATACTATGAGCAATAATTGGAAATTATAACCCAAAATATCATACGGCAATCGATCATGGAAAGGACATAGAATTACATTTCCTCTTCAGCAACTGGAATTTGGGGGAGTTGTACTCCAGCTCACAGGAAGAAAATATTAAACTGCAGAAGGATTCATTAAAAAGTTTGCATCATTCCTGCATATCCACATGAATGCTTTAAATAGTTGCCAAAAAAATAAGAGCGTTGTTTTCCCATCTGCCTGATCTTTGAAGAAACAAAAATGTTTGAACATTTTAAATACATAATGTTAAACTAAATTAAAATACAATTAAACTAAATTCTGAAAGAAAAATCCACATGCAAAATCTGAATTAACATGGGCATGGCCAGCTCGACACCACTCGTGTCAGAGGCACCTGTCTGCCAGTGAAAATGGGCTCCCATTTTCAACTGCACGTAGCCCTCCTGAGCTCCATTTTCACTGGCAGAGGCACTGCGGGACGGTCCTTTGCTGTTTCCAGGGCATCCCCATGGGTCAGATCTAAGCATCCTGCCGGCTGGATTCAACCTGCGGGCCTTGAGTTTGACATCCCTGATCTAAAGACATATTAATCCTATAGACTTTCACAAATCCACACTGTAAGAACTCTGATATTACATTCAGCCTTAAACACTCTCTGAAGTATCTAATGTGCATACATGCTCATCAGGGGTGGGGTCTACTTTCTTTCCCCACTGGTTCGCATCATGATGGAAGTTTTCCCGGAAATGACTCTCTGTGCATGTGCAGTACTAGAGAGAGAGAGGGAGGGGGAGAGAGAGAGAGAGAGAGAGAGAGAAAACCATCTTGGTGGCTTGGCAAGCCTAGGTCTCTGGAACTGGCAATGACCCAGGCCTGCCAAGCCACCGAGCTGGTTCTCTCTATCTCCCTCTCTCTCCCTCCCTCCCTCTCTCTCTTTTTCTCTCTTTTAGTATTGCACATGCGCAGAGAGTCATTTCTTGGAAAACTTGCACTTCCATCACGATGCGAACCAGTGGGGAAAGTAAGTAGACGCCACTGTTGATGAGCATGGATGCACACTGGATATTTCAGAGAGTTTAAGGCTGAATGTAATATCAGAGTTCAAATTACTAACAGTTCTATAGAACCAGTCTGAACCGGGAGGAACTCACCACATTCTCATGTACTTTTACACATGGTCACACTGGCATGCATGCTTACAGAAAAAAACTGTTGCATTAATTGCATTCTGCGATCAAAAAGATTTAATTTAACTTTCCTGAAGGCACTTTTCATTGGCTCACAAAACCAGAACATTGAAGTTCACATAACTAATTAATGTCAGTTAAAGTTCTTTTAATTTCTTGCAAAAATGTGTTACTGTCTTAGAGGTCTGTGTATAAATTATCTAAAAATAGAACCTTTCCCCCCATTGCTTGTCTGATTTTTGGGAAAACATAGATAAAATGAACTTTATACCAATTAGATTTCTTTAAAAAAAACTGACATGAAACAGAAATTTCATTTGGACAGTGAGGTTTTAGATATAAAAAGGAATGGAAGTATTTTTTACACATTCCCATTGACTCTAACTCTGAGGTCTCCAGCTGAAGTATAGCTGCTCCATATTACCATAGTAATCGATGAAAAATGGTTAGACATGATTTTAAGTGAATTCTTGAAAGAAGGCATAGATATTTCTTCTGAGAAATGTTATCCTTTTATAGCCCTGTAAGGGAAATTCAGCAGAAAATTAGTGATGATCTCTACTTGGAAAAGATATGCTTGACTGACAAGCTGACTGACAGGTTATGGGATATTAAGAAATCAGGAAATCTAGCAGGAGATTGTTTTGTTACTTTATTCCTTTCAAGCCACTTTTATTAGCTGTCCATATCCTTAATGCTGTTACCTAAAGGAATGCAGTAACTCACAGGGCTAGGACATTGTTCTGACAATTGTCAAGCTCATGTCCAATATCTGGTTGCTGCCTCATGACAGAGTGAGCTCTCCTACCACTCTCTCCAGCTCCTTCCAATCCAGAAGTATGAAAACAGGAACCAAAAGTTGATAGATGGGAACCACCTCAGTGGCCAACATAACAGGGACATGAAAAGAGCCCCCAACTAGGAATCCCCCAGGCAATGGTGATATCACCAACTGATCCTTTCACAACAGAAGCATTTCAGCAGTTCTAACATGGAAGTATAGTGTGTTGTTATCTTAAATTATATTCCAAATTATAAAAAAGCTTTACTTTGGGATGCTCAATAAGAGATATACTGTATTTTTCGGAGTATAAGGCACACCAGAGTATAAGACGCACCTAGATTTTAGAAAAGGAAAAGAAGGAAAAAAGTATTCTGAACCTAATGGTGTAGTAATATATTATTTTAAAAAATACCAATGTAGCAGAATAGTTTTTACAAGCATGTATACTTTTTACAACCATGTACACTTTTTACAACCATGTACACTTTTTACCAAATGTAAAACTTAACAGCTTTAAAACTTATGGACTTCAACTCCCAGAATTTCTCCTCCAGTCATGCTAGCTCTGGAAAGGAAGTTGAAATCCACAAACTTAAACTTGCCAAGTTTGAATATCCTTGAACTCCTAATCCCTAACCCAGGAGTCTTCAAACTTGGCAGCTTTAAAACTAGTGGACTTCAACTCCCAAAATTCCTCCTCCTGTCAAAAACTGGGTGGGTAAAGGGTCTTTTTTAATGTATATATATATATATATATTTAAATTAATTTTTAACAAATTTATATACACACAACATAAAACAGTGCATAGTGAAATGTGCCCACCACCCAGACACACACACATTCCCCACCAACAAATCAGGGGTGTTTCTTGTATAGTCCACTTGACCCAAGAGCAATATATCTATTTACATATTATAGAGTGATTCCAATTTATTTTTTGTAGCTTGGTCTCGGATTCTGCTCATCATATATCGTCTTACCTTGTCCCACCATCCCATCAGTTGTCCCAACTCAGTTTCATTATCTGAATTTATCATTTTATCCATAATTTCAAATTGAATATGGTCCACCATCTACCTATAACAATTTTGTATTGTCCATTTTGTCGCATCCTTCCAACCCAAAACTATTTCTGCCTGAGCGCTTTCTATTGCTGCTTTTTTTATTTCTCTAAATTCTCCCATCACATTGCTTTTAACTAGTACTGCCATTTCCTTAGTGATTGTCCATTGTACATTTAGCATTCTATTGATATCCTCTTTCACTTTTTGCCAAAATTCGTGCACTATCGGGCATTCCCAAAACATATGCATAAACACTCCTTTATCTTGACACCCATGCCAACAATTACCCCTAACCTTCTGCTGAAAGTGTGCGAGTTGAACGGGAGTAAAATACCACTTATGTAATATTTTCCTTTTCATTTCCCTGATTCTTGTATTTTTAATTTTCCTTATATTTTCTACTATATTTTCCATCTCTTGTACCTCTACTTGTATCTCATTTTGCCACCATTTAGTCAATCCTTCAATCGTGTCCCCGTCTGACTGCACTAGCAATTTATATATATTGGTTGCTTGCACCTTTATGGGTGGGCAAAGGATCTGGCAACCCTGCAGGTAGCTTCTGCGTGCTGGAGGATGTCAAAAATGGCTCCCTTTTTTGAAAAATGAGCCATTTTCCACCCATTTTTCCACAAAAATGGGGTGGAGAAAGGGTCCAGGTAGCCTGCAGAGAACTCCTGGGTGCTTGGGGATGGCAAATTTTTCCCCATTTTTGTGAAAAACGGTCAATTTTTCCTGTTTTTTCATAAAATTGGAGGCATTTTTGCCATCTCCCAGCACCCAGGAGCTCCCTGCAGGATTCCCAGACCCTCTGTCCAGAAATGGGATGTGGGGGGGTGGGGCTTCAGGACAGCCAAAATGGCTGTATTCTGTGTATAAGATGCATAGACATTTCCACTCTCTTTTAGGGAGGAAAAAGCTGTGTCTTACACTCCGAAAAATATGGTAAATTCTTTATTACAAAGAAATCTATCATCCTTTATTAGCTTGCAGTTCATTTAATATTAAAATAATGGAAAGCAAATGCTGGAATTTAAATTGGGATGAAGAAAGAAAAATATTTCTCCTCTCCTCTCTCTCTCCCTCAAAACATCAGCTAACTAATATTTCCAAAACATCATCTAACCAATATTATATTTTTAAGAATTCCTATGGCCAGACAAAGTTGTGCCAAAATCAGTGGTTTGTATATTTACTCCATCTGTGGGAGAGGGGATCTTTATAAATGACAATAATTTATTCTTCTACTCAAGATTTTTTTCACCTTGAAGGTTATGGCTTATGACCACCCTCTTTTGTATAATTAGCAGCCCAGTGTTTAGTTGTAACATGGCTGTCCCTGATCAAGAGATGATGATTTCTTTGCAAATGGACCCTTCATTTTATTCTTGTGAATTTGCCAAGTTTCCTCCTGTAGGTAACCTTGCATTGAGCACATTGTTTTAAACAGGAAGGAATTCCTCTTTCTGTACTCAAAATAGATGACAACCACCACAGAATGATAAACAGCATTTTTTTTTTAGACTAGGAGAAAAAATGCTGAGAAAAGCAAGGCACAGGAGTGCCTTCTCCCCTTTTTATTCAAGAAAACAAGGTCTAGTTATATGAATGAGAGGCAGTGCCTCATTTGCACGTTGGGTGAATAACAAAAGGGGAAGACAATGGCAAATGGCTTCAGAGCAGCTCCACAACCCTTAAGGGGGATTTAACTTCTTGTGACTCATCTGTATGTGGCAGATACAAACCCTGTTCATGTTAAGAAATTAAAGAGTCTAGTCATTATATTTTTTAAGAGCGTGAACGCCGGCAACAAAGACAGCAAGATCAACTCCAGCAAATGTAACTTTCTGAATTGTGGTCAGAGGCTGGCTAGAAGACTCCCTGATCTGTGAGCTGTAAAAAACAATACACAGTGCCTTTGATCATTTCCTCTTGTGGCTTTTGAAATGTGCTGAATGTTAAGCAGGTGAGGTACTCTTTTGATCTCAGCGAGCAGGAAGCAAACATGCTCAAACATTTACCAGAGATTGTTTCAGCTGCATTTTATTAAGCCTGCAGTGCAACTGATGAATGTTCCATAGTACTAAGCTTATATATATATAAGACTATGGGTGTGTGCTGAAATACCTTTAATGTTGCTTCTTTCATGTAGGTAGGACATTTCCACCTTAGCATCAAATATAATGCGGGACCGTCTCCTACCGCATGAATCCCAGCGACCAGTGAGGTCCCACAGAGTTGGCTTTCTCCAGGTCCTGTCAACTAGACAATGTCACTTGGTGGGACCTAGGGGAAGAGTCTTCTCTGTGGGGCCTTTGGAACCACCTCCACCCAGAGATTTGTACTGCCCCTACCCTCCTCGCCTTCCATGAGAGTCTAAAGACTTTTCTATGCCACCAGGTTTGGGGCCATTAGATCCTAGTTCCTGGCCAAACGAATGGAATGTATGTTCGTTGTGTAAATGATAGAGACTGATTTTAATATTATTGGGGTTTTAGATTAATTGTTTTTAAATTATTTGGATTACAAGGTTGTATTGCTTTTATATGTTGTGAGCTGTCCCAAGTCCTCACAGAGGGGTGGCATAGAAGTTCAACAAACAAACAAACAAACAAACAAACAAACAAACAAACAGTATAGTACAATGTCTATGTTTCTCTCTTGGCTAAGCATCAAATGGTCCTTAACATTAGACAGATACTGCCGGAAGAGTCTACCTGTCTCAGTTTTACCAAAAGGACCCTGATCTGCTGAAAGTCTTTCCCATAGCTTCTTGAAAAATAACAAAGATAAGTGAAATCCTACAAAGAGGAAGAATGAGTTCTTCAAGTGGCCTGCAAGATGGGATTGTTAATGTCCATAGCATGTGTCTGCTTGTAGAAATCTATTGTAATTTTTTTATTAATTAGATTTGTTGTTGCATTGTTCAGATTGCATCTTGTGAATCACTCTGAGTCTTTGGAGAAGGGGAAATACAAATCTAATTAATAATAATAATAATAATAATAATAATAATAATAATAATAATAATAATAATAGAATCTAATGTCATAAGTATATTCTCCAGCTTCCATTAAGCTCCCAAAGCTGTTATGTTATGTCATAATATCTTAGGTTTACATGGATTTTCAACCCCATTGAGGAGATAAATTTCTCTATTTTCACAGAGTGCATGTCCTTCATGGTGTTTTTATTTTACACTGACTACCAGGAGATAGATTGTGCCTATTTCAACCTGTATTGGGGTCCATCAGATCTATACAGTCAGATCTCTCTATGGTCATGATGGTAAACCTATGGCACGTATGCCACAGATGGTACACGGAGCCATATCAGACTTTGCCTTGTGTTAGCTCCAGTGTGCATCTAAGAAGAGCGCACTGACTAGCTGATTTTTGGCTTTGGGAAAGACCGTTTCACCCTCTGGATGTTCAGGGAAGCTTCCCTGAAGCCCCAGAGGCAAAAAAAAGCGCCCAACGGACAAACTGGAAGTTTGAGAGAAAGTGCTGTTTTCCAGTTTGCTGTTGTGCTGTTGTTTGCACTCTGGAGGGTTCAGGGAAGTTTCCCGAAGCCCCGGAGTGCAAAAAACACTGGGCAAACTGGAAGTGCATTTTCCCAAACTTCTGGTTTGCCCATTTGGGTATTTTTTCACATACAATTTTCACATACATTTTTTCACTTCAGTAAGGCCTGTGCTCATGCGCGGGGAGCAGCACGGGTGGGTGGGTGCAAATGTGTGGGGGGGAGGGAAGGGGTGTTGGCCCGTGCATGCATGCTAGCATACCCACAGACACCATTTTGGCATGGGAACCAAAAACGGTTCACCATCACTGCTCTATGGGTGTCAAACCAATATTGCTGTCTGTATTCTGATCTCTCAGATTTACGTAGTTCCATAGGCTTTCCAGAACTGAAGTAGCCCATTATAATGCTAAGGACAAGTAGAAGTAAAGCTGAGTATTCAAAAGAGGTAGCTGAAAACAGCATAGCTATTTCAGATGAACATTTACTTTGGCTTTTAGAGCAAGGAAACCATTTTGACTTTGCAAAATATTCATCCAGTCTCAAAATCAACACAATTTCAGACCTTCCTGTTTTTGCTTCCCTTCGTTGTGGAGCCATATTTCTTTAAATGTATGAATGGACTGCAAAGTGATCTTCGGCCTTGAAGTCTGTGTTTCCAAAATAGGCATTTGCACCTGAGCTTCCAGGAAAGGAATTTAGCTTTAGAGTGATTGCTGACTGTCTCTGGCTGAAATTGTGTCACTAAATACATTATTGGGATGGAAAGGAAGATAGGTTAGTTCACTTTCCACTTGTATATTCTACCTGTTCATTTTCTTAGCTTCAGTCATCCAGTTATCTGGAGTTACAGTTGGCCAAAGGAAAAAGAAAGGTGTTACAACATACTGTATAACTCTAACTCTGACATGAAATTAGAATCTCCCAGTCTTTAACCTCTACTCAACAGTCTAAGCCAGTGATGGTGAGCCATATTTTTAAAAAAACAATCATAAAACAGTATGAAAAACAGTAAATGTCCTTGGATGTTGGAGACACCCAGAGCCATATCTGCTGGCACGCAAGCTGTTGCCCTAGCTCAGCTCCAACGTACAAGTATGTGCTGGCCAGCTGATTTTTGGCCTGCACAGAGGCTCTGTGAGGGTGATTTTGACTTCTAGAGAGCCTCTGGGGGGATGGGGGAGGGTGTTTTTACTCTCCCCCAGCTCCAGGGAAGCTTTTGGAGCCTGTAGAAGGAGAAACACAAGCCTACTGGGCCCACCACAAGTTGGGGAACGGGCCATTTCTGGACTCCAGAGGGCCTCCGGTTGGTGGTGGAAGCTGTTTTTGTGCTCCCCAGGCATTGAATTATGGGTGTGGGCACTCACGCATGTGCAATAGTGTGCACGCACACTCTTTCGGCACCCAGGGAAAAAAAGGTTCGCCATCACTGGTCAAAGCCATGTATGAAAGACAGTCAATAAACTATGTTCAAAGATATTTTATCTGGGTGGGTGCAAGTGGGCAAGAGTTTGTTTTGAAAAAAGAAAAGGAGACCAGGGAAACAAATAATAGCCTCAACTAGACAATGGCTCATGCCTGACCCTCTGATCCCAATATCTCCAACATCCAAGGACATTTATTGTTTTTCATACTGTTTTATGATTGTTTTTAAAAAAATATGTCTCAGGATGTGAATACACTTTTAAATGTACCAGTAATTGTAATTGTGTGTGTGTGTGTGTATTGTAACAAGTCAGATGCAAGTCTGCTTCTAACCCACTTCCACTATTCTACCAGTCACTCACACATTGACTTGTGGCAGCAATTCCATTAAGACTCTTTAGTAGCTTAATGTGAACACATTAGCTAATCTAAAGAGCACCACCAAAGCTCCAATGTGACCAGTAAGCAACAACCAGTAACCAACCAAAAAGTGTGGGAGTTGTAATTGAAAACATCAAGAGGACTCCAAATCACTTTCTCTGAAAGAATAAATAAAAAAATATGCTCAAATTTGCTTCGGGGCAGGAAGAAGTGAGGAAGTTTACTTCCAGGAATTGCCTCCCCCACTTTGTGGTACAGAAAGTCAACTAAATCGGTGTTTTCGTTTGCTATTTTACCTACTTCTACTAAAAAAGAGAGAGCAAATGGCCTTCTGTACTCATAATGCTGCCCACCTGGTTGAAATGGGTTCAAGTTCATATTGACATTTTGGAATCCTGTAACTTAGGGTAGGGAAAATTATATAATTACTAGTTTGTGGAAGGCAGAAGTAAATTTGGATCACAAATGAAGGATCATTAAGAGATGTGCTGTCAGTGATGATCTTCATTTTGGTGAATGTGGTAGACCTACACGATGGTTACATCTTCTAATTTTGGCTTTGAAACACCAGAGATGGGTTTCCCTTGGCTAAATAAATGAATGAATGGAACTTGGTTTCCTGTAGCTTCATGGGAAAGGGGGGCGAGGGAGGAAAAAAACAATCTTTTTCTGTATTCTGATTTTTTTTCCTAGCTATTTCTCATCCTTAGTAGGTACTGATTGCAAAACCATAGCTGTGTAATGCAGATTTTTGGGGATTTTTTTCTTCTTGTTTCATCGCAAAACTGTCAGATAGCTTTGCATTTTAGTTTGTGGTAGCCAAAAATCTCCTAGCAGTTTTCAGACTAATAACTTTTATTAATACCCATAAACTTTTGTGTGCTGCAACTCAGTTCATTAGATGCAACGGAGTAGCTAAATTGATGTAAGTTTAAACTGGGATGAGACCAAGAGCAAAGGAGGAACAAATAGGTGAAGAATACATGTAAATAGATTAATCATTAGAAGTATCCTATCAATTTAGCAATTTTGATATGTTAAAAACTTATTGTGTTTGTTGAGACAATGGGTTATTTAAATTCTACATTAATTTAGCCATTCTACTATATCTGTTGGTGCAGTGGAATGGCTAAGTAAAGTATTGCTTGTGCCTTTAAAAATATCTTAATAAAAAGATGCTATCAGACTCCTTGGTATCAATACAATTAGATAATTATTATGAACTTTGCATGCAAACCGATTTAACTGTGGTCCAAATATATGCAATATGATTTTTTTTACCTGATTTTTTTTTTTTTTGCTTTATTAGAAAGCAAATGAAATATGAAGCATTTGGTAACATTTGTTTGAAAATATCTTGACAATATTTATGATGGAAAACCTGAACGAAACATCAAATGTATACTTTAGATCCATTTTGTAGGACTATATGGCGAGTTTGGTGATTTGTTATTGGAGAAGTTTTAATATAAGGAGTATTGTCAACAAAGCTGCCAGTGCTATCAATTAAAACATCTTTCCTATTTTGATACCAACCAATAAGCAAAGCTGTATTACAATTGTATTGGCAATATGAAAGAATAGTACACCATGAATCTTTACCAGATGTCTGGCCTAAAAACACTTCTTAAGTTATGAGGGCAAAGCTAGTCCCTGTGAGAAAGTGTCCTTGTTATTAATAATTCTCTTCACATTGAAGAGAATTTTCATTTCACTGTGTAAGTTCACTGTGTAAGTCCACTGTGTAAAACTGGAGCAAATCAAACACATGCACTTATTAAATATCAAAAAGCCACTTATTGTAAGCCTTATATTGCAAAAAGATATTGCATTTTGGTGCCTAAGGACCACACATAATATGTGAGAATTGAGATCCCAGTAAATGGGGCACTAAAGTTGTGCCACGTTTATGAATAAATATGGGGTTTTCAAAGATTTTGTTTGAAATATTTATTAAACTACATTAATCATACTTAGGACCACAAGTTTCATAAATTTCCTGTCACACACAAAAAAAGTCACGAAGGCATACCACCATGTTTTTAGCAGTTGCACCATTGAAATTCTGCAGCACAATCAAAAGGAGCTTTAACAGCCATTTCATATTATCACCCGTGATTGTCAATCATAGATTGGCCCTTCTTTGGTCTATTAGATGAAGGCTTCTTATAAGTAAAGCAGCTGTTAGGTGTACTTGAACAATTTCAACATTTTATTTCATTTCATTCAATATTTTTTTTCTTTATATTTCCTTGAACTGATGGCAGCTGAAAGATCACAAACCACCGACCATGTCACACAAAAAATGGAATCAACAATTGAGCAATGTTATGCAATTAAGTTTTGTGCTAAACTGAAAAAATCTCTTGAGGAGACTAACAAAATGATTTGTGAGGCTTATGGGGACTCTGCTCTGTTCTACTCACAGGTTTTGAGATTGTTAAAGGCCTTTAAGGAGGGTCGGGAAGAGGTTCACGATGAACAACGCTCTGGGTGGCCATCAACCAGCAAAAACAACAACAATATGGCTTGTGTTCAACAATTGTTGGACTCTGACCGTCGATTGAGTATCAAGATGGTTGCCAATGAACTGAACTTGTCATCTACTGTTGTGTTTCGAATTGTTACTGAAGATTTAGCGATGAGGAAAGTGTGTCCCAAGCATATGCCCAGGGTGTTGTCAGATGACCAAAAGACCAACCGAGTGGAAATTTCAAGTGAACTTTTGCAATGTATAGAAATTGAATGGTATTATTTGGACAGTGTCATCAATGGTGATGAAACCTGGGTTTTTGAATACAAACCAGAAACAAAACGCCAAAGCTCTGAGTGGCACACTGACCAGTCCCCCAAGCCCCAAAAGGCAAGAATTAGCAAATCAAAAGTGAAAACAATGCTCATTGTCTTTTTCGATAGTAAAAGAGTGATCCATAAGGAGTTTGTTCCTCAAGGACAGACAGTTAACACTGCCTACTATCTGGATGTGCTGGAATGACTCCGAAAAAGGGTCATCAGGATGAGAAAAGACATCTCTGCTACCTGGCAACTCCATCATGACAACACATCTTGTCACAACGCGCTACGAGTCCATGAGTTCCTGGCCAAACACCGTGTGCCAACGCTGCCCCACCCCCATAGTCCTGATGTCACCCCAGCAGACTTCTTTTTATTCCCTCAGATTAAGGCAGCCCTGAAAGGAACCTATTTTTTGTCCATAGAAGAGATCCAATCAGCCATGACAAAGACCTTGCAAGATTCCTTCCAGGGTGGGTACCGGTCATGGCAGAGTCGCTGGAAAAAATGTGTAGAGGCCCAAGGACAGTATTTTGAAGAATTTTAAGTGTTTGTGCAAATCTGTTCAATAAATTACTTTTAAAAAGATAATTGCATTACTTTTGGAATGCATCCTGTATGTATGCAAGCTTAAGTCATTCCATGCTTTAGTGAAGTGTATCCTCTTTACAAGGCAATTAATATGGGGACGGTGAAGTTTGTGCCAAATGAAAAGCTTTTTAAAAATGTTTAAAGCCATGTGAAAAAGACATTTGCACAAAGATGTGTTTGTCTGTCCATCCTCCATGATTCCACTAACTATAGAAAGATGGGAGAATCAATATAGTTTCTGCAAACTGAGTCTCACTCAGTGAGGATAATATTGTACCTTCAACTCTTGATAACCTCATCAATCAGTTTTATATATTTCAGGTAAAGTATTAGACTGCTCTTACTATGAGATATGATGGAATCAAATAGCTACTTGCCTCCTTTATAACAGCTTACCTCTTGATATAAAAATGGTCTTCACTCTTATGCTTTCTGGAGAGTAGTGAAAACCTAGCTTTAATCATAGTCTCTCAATAGTACCTTCTGGACTTAATAATTCATCTTGTCTAATGTTTTCTTTGCAAAGTTTATCTTGCACTTGTTTTTATTTTATTTTATTATTTTTATGATGTATAGGGCTGCCCATTTCACAGCAGTGAAGAGCTTAATGGTTTGTTTTCGATTCAGCCTGAATTCAGAGCAGATTATAATGTGGAAATATAGTTTAGCACTGCATTAATAAGTAACTGATTACTCTATTTTATTAACTAGGTAGCAGTGGGCTTATGTCACCTACTTTAGGCATGGATAGATCACCTTGTTTGAAGGAGAGTTCTTATCTTAAGAGATTAGCATGCTCTTATCTTTAGAGATACACTCCATTAATCATGCATTTGTTCTGACCTGCCTCTACTTGCCCCTCCAGGCTATCATGGATGTTTGTACATGAAGGTGTGTTCTACTCAATGGTTGGACTCTTGGAAGTGGAAAGCTGGAGGAAAAACTGAATGGTGAGCTGATAAATCATAGTGTCACAAGACAAAGGAAAGGGAGGTGTGTATAATTCTAGTGAAAAGGGAAAGTGAGCAAAGAAAATCTTTTAGTCAATAGTAGTGAATTCCATCTGAGTTGTGAAACCAGAATAAAGCATTTAGAAGATCAAATGAAGAAACTGGACTTCCTTTCACCACCTTTCTCAATATGGTAGCTTTGAGATGTGTTGAGAAGAACATCAGGCATGGGGGAATTGAGATATCTCCCCCGGGCCTATACAATTTATGTGTGGTATGTTTGTGTGTATGTCTGCTTTAATAACGGTTTTTTAAATGTTTTTAAATTATTAGATTTGTCTTGAATTGTTCTATTGTTGTTGTGAGCCACCCCCAGTCTTCGGAGAGGGGTGGCATACAAATCTAATAAATAAATAAATAAACTTCCAAAATTCTCAGTCCCAAATTTTGTAAAATCTGTTAGCAGCAGAGGTGGTATTCAGTTGGTTCGATCCGGTTCGAGCGAACTGGTGGCACTGACTGTTGGTTGGCCTGCCCACTCAGATGACATCACATCCCATTTATACACATTTTTGAGGCTGTGCGCATGGGTGGAAGGCTATGCATGCATGCTCATATTTGCGAACCAGTAGGCAAGGAAAGTGAATACTACTGGTTAGCAGCAATGGTGCATTGACATATCTGTAAGAAATACTACTTGCCTGCAAGCAATAATTGGTGGGATCACAAAATAAATAAAGTAAGAGAAAATGAAGAAGCTAAATGGTTCTGGGACTATATGATACATCATATTTAACCATTGTTGGTGAGAAAGAATGAAAGTATGGATAATGGAGGTTGCAATAATTGGAAGCAGCAGAACAGAAGAGAAAGAGCTGGAAAAAAACCCCACAAAATATAAAGACCTCCAAACAGAATAAATATGGCAAAAGAAAACAAAGATAATGCCAGTAGTAATATGTCCTCAGATGCAAACCCCAAATCATGGAACACCACTTGAACACCATTGGAACACACAAAATCACCCATCTGTTAATTGCAAAAGGCAATATTACTTAGAGCTTACATTTTTAAAAAATACCCTTAACACTATCAAACAGCAAAATCTGCCTATCCCAGGTCCTTGGGAAGGTCTCAACAGGTGGACAACAATGCCAAATGCTATCTTAACATCTGGTTGTGACCAGCCATCATAACCATGTTAGATATATATGTAGGAATGTGGAAAGATTTTATCTGGACTTGATTTTTCACACAAAATTCTAGAAGCCCTGGCAAGCTATAGGGTGACCTCTGCTGATTTATAGTGAATAAATTAACAGAGGCATCAACATTGATCCTAGAGGGAAACAAGAATGAAGAAACTTATTTCTGATAGTCCTGGAAGAGAAACTGATTTGGTAAAGAAATAATCCTTACAGTGAGGTCTGGATGTAGAGTCTGGAGCTGGTTACCAGCTATATTTTGGCTCAGGCAGAAAATGTTTGGGCCAACTCTGACAGCAGTTGTGGTTAAGCAGAGACTAACATCAAATAACTGCGAAAGAAGAGGGTAAGAGAACACATAATAAACTGAAATATTATAAAAAGCAAATGAAAGAGCAGTTCAGAATCAAATTGTTAAAAGGAAAATAACTCTCTGAGAACTGCACAGTTACATAACCTCTGTACCATTCTCTCTTATTTATATCTATTATTATCATCAGTAGAGAAACTCTTCACTATTTGCATGGGAAAATACAATATTATTTTTGCCATCAAATGTTTTTTTTAAAATGCATATTGGAAAAATGGCTAAATACGCAGAGTGTAACTCTGCCATTTTAAGATCTGGCTATCCTTATCTGGATAGGCAGCCCACAGGTGGATTTCTCCCACAATTTATTTTTAAAAATCACAATACATTTTCACAATCTTTATGAATAAATATTCATAAACAGTTATTAAATATTGAATAAGCTGAAGACATTCTTATCCTAAACTTTCATCTTTTGCCACTGAGAAATAATATTTAAAACTTCATATTGATTTGTTCAAAAATGTTTAAAATATGAACATACAGCTTGAACCTAACGTTAAGCACAGATATTCAAGAGTTCTTCTGATAATTTTTCCTGTAGCCAAAGGAATTTAGTTGTTAACTTCAGAAGAAATATCCATAGCATTATATTCTTAAAAAATTATTATGGTTGTATTTTGGGAGTATGCTGCCTACATACCGGTACTTAGATAAGGAACAATTTCTTATAGATGTTATATAGTCTTTGCTCAAATGAAATAGAGAAATGAGCCAGCTATTTAGGAAGAAGGAAATTGGTATGAGCAATGCTTAAAAAAATATGATCTTGAGAAAATATTCAATGCTTCATAATTTTTTGTCTTTTGACATTTATATTTATTTATCTGGGATGCTGCTGTGTGTGTATGTGGAATATAGAACTCAGGGAACATCAGATACCGTGTTTCCCCGATAGTAAGGCAGTGTCTTACTATCTTTTTACCCCCAAAAGCCCCACTGTGTCTTACTTTGGGGGTATGTCTTACATTGTCCCAGGCACCGGGGCCGGCTCGTCTTCGGGCACGGGGAGCTGCGGGAAAGGAGGCGGGCAAAGGAGGGCGCCTGACCGCACCACTCACCTTTCCGCTCGTCTCGGAGCCGATCGGCCTCGCTGGCCGCTTGCAGCTGAGCCTCGGCAGGGGAAGAGGCGGTGGCGCCGCGGCGAGCGAAGGCGAGGGGCGCGCAGGGAGCTGCCAGAAAGGAGGCTGGTGAAGGAGGGCGCAGCTCCGGCCGCTCGCCTCGGAGCCGATCGGCCTCGCTGGCCGCTTGCAGCTGAGCCTCGGCAGGGGAAGCGGCCAGCGAGGCCGATCGACTCCGAGGCGAGTGGCCGGAGCTGCGCCCTCCTTCACCAGCCTCCTTTCCGGCAGCTCCCTGCACGCCCCTCGCCTTCGCTCGCCGCGGCGCCACCGCCTCTTCCCCTGCCGAGGCTCAGCTGCAAGCGGCCAGTGAGGCCGATCGGCTCCGAGGCGAGCGGAAAGGAGGCGGGCGAAGGAGGGCGCAGCTCCGTCCGCTCGCCTCGGAGCCGATCGGCCTTGCTGGCCGCTTGCAGCTGAGCCTCGGCAGGGGAAGAGGCGGTGGCGCCGCGGCGAGCGAAGGCGAGGGGCGCGCAGGGAGCTGCCGGAAAGGAGGCTGGTGAAGGAGGGCGCAGCAATAGTATTTGTCTAGTTTTTTCCCCCTTTAATTCCTTTTATACTACCGTGTTTCCCCGAAAATAAGACATATGTCTTACTTTCGGGGTATGGCTTATATAAGCCGACCCCCCTGAAACCCCCCATATGTCTTACAATCGGGGGGGTCTTACTATCGGGGAAACACGGTATGTATCCCAACTACGAAGAACAGTTGCAGGAACTGGGTATGTCTAGCTTTGCCCCGGAAGTGGAGTAAAGACGCTGAGACATTGTATGGATTAAATAAAGGGTCACTTTATTAAATTAACATACATTTAAATAACATAACTTTAAATATGTAAATTTAAATATTTAAATTCAACTATAACTAAGGACCTGCAGCGGCCAAAACTAATGGGGCGGAAATTCCTGCCAGAACCTTCCTTGGCAACATTGGGCATAACTCCTTGCTGAACCAGGTAAAGGTAGCCACCTTCACCTGGATCGGAGTCACGCCCCTTTGGCGTGTGGGAGGAGCTCACCCTCCAATCCCCAAGGGAAATTGGATCAGGTGAGTCCCATGGGCATCCTCTCTCCAATTCCCGATGTTGTTCTAACCTCTAGTTCCTGGAGAGAGGCAGTCCATCACCCTTTTAAAAGATGCCCAAAGGAGCATGCACGGTCACTTGTACTGCCCATTTCCGCCCCTAATCTGCCAAACCGCAGTGACCAAAGGGAAGCCTAGGTCTAAAATCTATGTGCGCCGCACCCTCTAACCATTCCATCCATACCGTTAGTGTAGAATAGGCTAAAAAAGGACCACCTCTAAAGGGGAGGCCGCAAAAAATTCCTATTTGGCCCCGAAGCAACCTCCTAAAGATACACTCTTGATAGGGGAGGGCGGGCGGGTGTTCGCTTCAGAGTCAGTCCCAGCAAGGAGGAGGTCCTGTTCGGATCAAGGACCTCCCCTTGCCTCCAGAAGGCAGCGTGCCTCTTTGGCATGCTGCCAAAAGCCGAACTTCCGGTTTCACCGGAAACTGGAAGTTCGGGGCTCCATGGAGCCAAATGCAGCATCCCCCTGCTCCGGGGGCAATTTCGGCCAGAGGTTTAAGCCACCGGTCGGGCATTAGTGAAAAGAAGGACAAGGGGAGACATGATAGCAGTGTTCCAATATCTATGGGGTTGGCACAAAAAAGAGGGCATCAAACTATTCTCCAAAGCACCTGAGGGTAGAACAAGAAGCAATGGGTATAAACTAATCAAGGAGAGAAGCAACTTAGAACTAAGGAGAATTTTCCTGAAAGTTCCTGTGGAACAATTTGCCTCCCAAAGTTGTGAATGCTCCAACACTGGACGTTTTAAAGAAGATGTTGTCTGAAGTGGAATAGGGTTGGACTAGAAGACCTCCAAGGTCCCTTCCAACTTTGTTATTTTATTTCTAATTCTAATCTTAATTGAAAAGATATGGAGAGCACCAAAATGTATGCAGAAAGAAGTAAAGCTCAGCCAGAAAGAAGTAAAGCTCAGACCGTAACGAGCTTTTGGAGTAATTCGTTATTTGCTTTCTGGCCTAGCAAATGATTGACAAATAAACAAACTGTACTATTGTCTGTTCAAACAATGTTACGAGGAGGAGATATTAACGGACATCAAAAATTGGTGTCTACCTGCTCTTGTGAGAATTTTTAGAGCTTTCTCAAGAATCTACTTGGGCCCTTCCATATAGACTCTTAAAAGATAATGCCAGGGATTTTTAATGGCAATCTTATGACTATAGAACAATAGCCCCCAAATAGTCCCAATTCTTGCATTAATAAAAGTGCTAAGTTCAGTTGAAAGCAACAATGTGTGTTTTCTTTGTTACTGGATTCTTGCAGCAGGTCCTTTTTCCAAGACCTTGTCCTGTCTTCAATGGTCATAACTTATCAACTCTTGTAGCTTGATCTAAGTACCGGTATTTCTCACCTTCTGGCATTGACACACTGTCTGCATTGCTTCACAAATACTGACTTTTCTGGCAATTTCCCAAGTGGAAAGTTCTGGAAACCTCCAGAACTTGAAGCAGCTGATAGCCTTCTCTGACCCCCTTCCTCTTTTCTCTACCAAGCACTTCTAGGCTCTAAATTTGAAACTTCTTCCTGGAAAGCTGGATCCTGAGAAAAGTTGAGTCAGGGCCAAAGCCCTGTTCTTCTAGCACCCACCAGCCTGAAGGCAGCAGCCGTTACAATGCGCAATTGACAACATGGTAGGAAGTTATCTGTTTTATAATGCTTCGGGGGAAGCTGTACTCGGAGACAGTTCTTAGAAAAGAGGGTTGCGTGTATTTGTGTTTCCATGTGAACTAGCAGAAGGAAATCTACAGACACCATATGTGGTTGAGAAATAGTAGGTGTTTTGTGTGTGTGTGTGTTTTAATCTCTGTGTCTGTATAATCTCTTGCTTCTGGTATGCAGTAAACATTCCACATGCTTAATAGAACCTCCTACGCAGCTCTAGGAAGGGCATTCTTAAAATAAAAGTTTCCTGCCAAAGCATCGGTCATTAGATTTACATGTAAACAAGCTGGTACTTTACTTCAGTTGCAGTTGGCAGACGTTTGTGTGCGCACATACACACAAGGAGAGGAAGAAGGAGGGTGGGAAGAGAGGGAGGGAGGAAGAGAGACAGACAGACAGACACTTTCTGTCAAAATTACATGTTTTTCTCCAACTCCCACATGGGCACTTCGTGTTCAATGTGAAGGCGATGTCCCCAGGTGCTGTCTTTGGCCACTGGGAATGGGAAGGCGGAAGAATTACAGCAGCAAAACATAAGCTATCTTGGAGGGAGCCAGATTGCAGTTACAATACCAGGACATACTTGAATAACAGAATTGGAAGGGACCTTGGATATCTTCTAGTGATAGCAAACCCTTTTTTTGGTTCGCGTACCAAAAGGGTGTGTATGTGTGTACACGCTAGCTCACGCAACATGCCCACACCCATGTCCCCAACCCATAGATGCGCACAACTCCCCCCCCCCCCCCCTCATGAAAAACAGCCAAATGGACAAACCAGAATTTCGGAAATGAAGTTCCGGTCGGCCCATTGGACCATCCCCAGGCTTCAGGAGGCTTTCCTGAAGACTCTGGAGGGTGAAAATGACTTTCCCCAAGAAATCTGAACTTCATATATAAACTGAATAAAATAAAATCTCACAGCCAACCCCTACTCAGTAAAAGACCTTCGAATACTAATATCAAATGACTTAAGTGCCAAAGCTCACTGCAACAACATAGCCAAAAAGGCTTTGAGAGTTGTTAATCTGATCCTACGTAGCTTCTGCTCCGGCAATCTCACACTACTCACAAGAGCTTACAAAATTTTCTCCAGACCCATCCTCGAATACAGCTCATCTGTTTGGAACCCATACCACATCTCGGACATTAACACTCTAGAAAATGTCCAGAGATACTTCACCAGAAGAACCCTGCATTCCTCCCCTCGTAATAGAATACTGTATGAAACTAGACTTACAATCCTGGGTCTAGAAAGCTTAGAACTACGACGCTTTAAACTTGATCTAAGTATTACCCACAAGATCATATGCTGCAACATCCTACCTGTCAACAACTTCAACCATAACAACACAAGAGCACACAACAGATTCAAACTTAATATTAACCGCTCCAAACTTGACTGTAAAAAATACGACTTTAGTAATCGAGTTGTCGAAGCATGGAACTCATTACCAGACTCCGCAGTGTCAACCCCTAACCCCCAACATTTTACCCTTAGACTGTCCACGATTGACTTCTCCAGATTCCTAAGAGGTCAGTAAGGGGCGTGCATAAGTGCACTAGCATGCCTTCCGTCCCCTGTCTAATTGTCTCTCCTATATCTCATAAATCTTTTATTCCATTCTTATATTTTTTCCTTTATTCTTCATTGACATATTTTATTCCTATATCTTTTCTTCTATTCTTTCTTTGATATTCTCTATAACCTTCATTGTGTATTGGACTAAATAAATAAAATAAAATAAATAAAATAAAATAAAATTGGCTGGCCAGCATGGCCAGCATACATGGAGTTGACATAGGGCAATGCCTCACATGCCTTCTGATATTACTCCGCCTTCGACTTGTGGCATGCATGCCTTAGGTTCACCATCATGGTCCTAGTGCAATCCCTACTTAAGCAGGGGGCCCTATACCATTCCAGACAAATGACTGTACAGTCTCTTCTTTAAGGCCTCCAGTGATGGAGCACCCACAACTTCTGAAGCCAAACAGTTCTGTTGGTTAATTGTCCTCACTTGTAGGAAGTTTCCCCTTAATTCCAAGTTGCTTCTCTCCTTGATTAGTTTCCATCCACTGTTTCTTATTCTGCCTTCAGATGTTTTGGAAAACTGACCTCTCTTCTTTGTTCTTTTCTAAATCCTATTGAGTAAAATAGAATAGTGTTGGAGTATTCACAATTTCTGGAGGCAAGCTGTTTCCACATATTAATTGTTTTAGCTGTCAGGAAATTTCTCCTTAGTTCTAAGTTACTTCTCTCCTTGTTTAGTTCCCAGCCATTGCTTCTTGTTCTACCCTCAGGTACTTTTGAGAATAGGTTGATTCCCTCTTCTTTGTGGCAACCACTGAGATACTGGAAGACTGCTATCATGTCTCCCCTGGTCCTTCTTTTCATTAAAATTGACCATGCCCAGTTCCTGCAACCTTTCTTCATATGTTTTAGCCTCTAGTCCCCTAATCCAGTGTTTTTCTGGGGAATTCTGGGAGTTGAAGTCCAGATATCTTCAAGTGGCCAAGGTTGGGAAACACTGTGTTAGATAGTGCCCAATGTTCAAGCCTGTTAAGATCCTTCTGTATTTTGTGCCTATCTAGATAATAATTAAAATAATCTACAGGTTTTCTGGGGTGGAGACAATTCTGATCCAGCTTTTCACTGCAAGCCAACCCCCCCAGAATATGTACAGAAGAGAAGAGAAAGAAAAGATGAAATTGTACATACATGGTATGCAACTCATCCATGCAAAATAACTGGGGTGGGTGGGTGTTGCATGAAAAACAAGCTTCGGGGAGTACACTTTTTTAAAACAAAGAACTGGGGAGGAAATAGTTGACGCTTCTCTTGCCAACTGATTTTACTGCTGAAAATTGCCTCCAACCAGCACACGTGCACACACAATCTGTTCTTTGCATGCAAAGAAACATCTGGATCCCCAAAAGAGGGGAAAACATCTTTTAAGCTAAGAGATAATTTGGAACAAATAATTTACAACAACAAAATTATCCAACGTTCTCTTCACAGTTTTTCGGGGGTTTTCTAAAAATAACTTTGTTCAATTAATTTGGATATAATGTATACTTCCTTTTCAGGCACCCGTAGAGCCTTTCTCCTTCTGCATCTAAATCTGTAACAAAGTTCCTTTAGAAACATCCTTTATCTGCTGAATCCCCGTGACATTCCCTGCATCTCATCTCCAACGTAAATTAGTCAAACTTTTGGCCGCCCTTCATATATTAGTGTTAAAACAGCAGTTTCCTTTTTAGTCTAACACCATACCAATTCAGCCCTAAGATGTATGAAATTAGTTACTCTTTGTAAGCTCTTATCCAGGAGAAAAGAAACAATGGGTTGAAAGAAAGTAATCGAGGAGAGAAGCAACTTAGAACTAAGAAGAAATTTTCTGATAGTTAGAATAGTTAGTTAGAATTAATCAGTGGAAGAGCTTGCCTCCAGAATTGTCAATGCTCCAACACTGGAAGATTTTAAGAAGATATTGGATAATCACTTGTCTGAAGTAGTGTAGGGTTTCCTGCCTAAGCAGGGAGTTGGACTAGAAAACATCCAAGATCCCTCCCAACTCTTCTCTTCTCTTCTCTTCTCTGCTCTGCTCTACTCTACTCCACTCTACTCTATTCTCCCCTACCCTACCCCACCCTACCCTACCCTCCTCTCCTCTATCAGCAAGTCAGATATCCCAATGTTCCAGATCATGTTGAAGACCTTTATAAGTTTGACAATAACAGCCTGCAAAGAATTGCAATGAATGCCCAAATGTATGTAAACAACGCAAGATGGTTGGAGCAGAATTTTGGGGCCTCTATTTTATGCTCCCCTTTAATTACATTGAACCTTTTTGGTATTTGCCTGACCATGTAAGACTGGAAACCTGGAAAAGAATGAGGCCACACTTGAAAATCCCACATCTTAAATCCTTCAAACCCCTCGGAATTTGCCCTTAGTTGTATAGTTCTAATTTCATGGCTGGCTGTGGAATTCTGGGAGTGGAGGTCCACACAAATTCAAGTGACCAAGGTTGAGAAACATTAATCCAATACATCTGGAGGATACTAGATTAGGAGGTGAAAGCTTGGCTCCTTCAAAAGAAAGGGACCTTTTTTGCCTTTTGGTACTGTCCATGGGGTTTTCATGGCAAAAATACTGGAGTGGGTTGTCATTTCCTTCTCCAGTGGATCATATTTTGCCAAGCTCTCTGCTATGACCTGTCCATCTTGGGTGGCCCTGCATAGCATAGCCATAGCTTCATTGAGCTATGCAAGTACCTTTGCCACAACAAGGCAGTAATCTACAAAGGGCTACCATAATAATTACAGAGAATTTATGAAAATTCTCCGGACTCCATAGTGTCATCCCCAAACCCCCAACACTTTACCCTTAGATTATCTACGGCTGACCTATCCAGATTCCTAAGAGGTCAGTAAAGGGCGAGTACAAGTGCACTAGTGTGCCTTCCATCCCCTGTCCTATTGCTCTCCTATATCTCCTATACCTTTCTTCTATTCCTATATCTCTTCTTCTATTCTTTCATTGGTATGTTCTATTACTATACCTTCTTTTCTATTATTTCTTAGATATATCTTACTATGAGTATCTCCTCTATAACCTTCATCATGTATTTTACTATGTGTATATAGATATATACCCACTAAAACCCTCATTGTGTATTGGACTAAATAGATAGATAGATAGATAGATAGATAGATAGATAGATAGATAGATAGATAGATAGATAGATAGATAGATAGATAGATAGATAGATAGATAGATAAAAATAAACAAACAAACAAACAAACGAACGAACGAACGAATGAATGAATGAATGAATGAATAATACTTTCTCTGCATGGCTACCAAGATGTTTTTGGGTCTCATTCTTCCAATTTCGGAATAGGTTAAGAAAACACATTTATTTCCCAAGTTTTTAAATATTTATTATTTTTAAGAGTGATGCCAATGTTGATTTTAATTTTGTTATTAAAAATATTTTTGGGATATCATATTATGTATAAACAAGGCTGGATATAAATTCAGCTGCCAGTATTTTTTTTGTCCCTCGTGCACCCATATGCCAAAATTCCATATTCATCAGCAACCCTCTGCAAAATCTGTTTGAAGGGTACAACAAACCTGGGACATGACCGACTTGGATTGTAAAGTTTCTGAATTTTTAGCACATTTCATTATCTCAAGGACTGACCAGGTGCTCCTGACATGCCTGAAAATCTCAAGAGCCCCAAAGCTTTAATTCTTCATGTGCTGTGGAATGACAATAATGCACAAAGTGGGCTTGGGAGAATGTTTGTGGTCTGGGGCATTGTATGAACAGCATTACTATGGTTGGAGCTTGTTCTGTCTATGGATTCTTTCTTAATTACAAACTGCTTCTGCGTTCATGCCCAGGCGCATGTGAGAGAACTCAGTAAGTTAGATAGCCATGTTTTATAACAGGAATCAGGAAAAAGAAACAACAGAACGTGCTTTAAAAAGAAGTCTGTTTCAGCCTGTGTCTCAATGAGTAGGCACAATAGCCACCTCATGCTTAATTGAGAGGCTTTGAATGAGGGACAAAGAGTCTTTGAGACCTTTCTCCAGTTGTAGAAAAGGAAGTGAAAGAGATTATACTTTGTGAGAAGAGTAACATTGTGGGGTTGACAACGGATCAAATGAAACAGAGCCTAAAGAAGCCTTTCCCATTCCATTGAGGCAGCATTTGACCCTGAAGCTCAGAGATAATTGTTCTCAGCTCAAAAAAAACCCCCTCTACCTGTCTACAAGCAGAAGCCACGTATTGTTCTCAGTGAACCAAAGAATCATGGGTTTGGAAGGATCTTGGAGTTCTCCCAGTTCAATGACTTGCCCAGGATGGGAGTCTTCAAAGCATCTCAGGCAAATGGTTGTCTTATCTTTGCTTGGGAACCTCCCACAATGTAGCACCTACAGTACAACTCCAACTTTAATGGCTCTTGCAGTCAGAACATTTCTCCTGTTTTGAATCTCCCTTTGCAAAATTCTGTCCCTTGGTCCTTGTCCCTGTCAAAAAGAGGGCGGGGAAAATATTTAGTGACCCCTCGCATCCTGTACACAAACTGTTTCAACTCCTACCCTCAAAACGTCACTACACAGCACTGCACACCAAGACAACTAGACACAAGAACAGTTTTTCCCGAACGCCATCACTCTACTAAACAAATAATTCCCCCAACACTGTCAGACTTTTTACTAAATCTGCACTTCTATTTCTACTAGTTTTTCTCATCATTCCTATCATCCTTTTCCTCCCACTTAGGACTGTATGACTGTAACTTGTTGCTTGCATCCTAAGATTTTTATTAATATTGATTGTTTCTTCATTGCTTATTTGACCCCTATGACAATCATTAAGTGTTGTACCACACGATTGTTGACAAATGTATATTTTTCTTTTATGTACATTGAGAGCATATGCACCAAGACAAATTCCTTGTGTGTCCAATCACACTTAGCCAATAAAATTCTATTCTATCCTCAGAAGCAATGAGAAATATATCAATATCTTCCTTGTGAGAGGCTTAAATGTACTAAAATTTTGCTGAAAAGTATTGCTGTTTTTTCTTCAAGTTAAATATATTCAATTTCTTTAACTGTTCTTCATACGTAGGATTTAGTGTCTGAGCCCTGGCCATCCTGGTCGTTTTTCTCTGTACTCTTCACATTCCTCTTATATATTCTTATATTGTGGTGACCTGGATACCAGTGGTGAAATTTTTTTTAAAATTCCTATCGGTTCTGTGGGCATGATTTGGTGGACATGGCTTTTTGGTCATGTGACCAGGTGGGCGTCGCCAACTAGATGTCACTCACGTCACTCACTGTTAGTGCCAGGAGCACATTCTGCCTTTCTGAAACCCTCAGTGCTTTGAGTTTCTCTCTGCCCTCTGGCTTGACTGCCCAAGCAAACCTTGGAGCCTTTTCTAGTTCTTTTCCAATCTTCCGGTCCCCCATCCCCCATTCTCAAATAGTCCTAAAATTGCATCCCCCAATTTCTTCAACATCCAGTAATGCAGTCTATACTGGTGGGAACTTGAATTGATTCAAAGCTTATAGGTCAATGATGTCGAATCTTTTTTTCCTTAGGTGCTGAAAGAGCCTAGGCGAGCGCTATCGCTCATGCGTAAGTGCCCACATCCACAATTCAATCACTGGGAAGGGTGAAAACTGCTTCCCCCACCCCCCCCAGAGGTGCTCTGGAGACTGGAAATGTCCTGTTTCCCAACTTCTGGTGGGCCCAATAGACTCCTGTTTTGCCCTCCTCAGGCTCCAAATGCTTCCCTGGAGCTGGACGAAGCGTAAAAACACTCTCCCTCATCCCCCCTGGAGACTCTCTGGAAGCCAAAAAGGCCCTCTCAGAGCTGCTGTGCAAGCAAAACATCAGCTGGCTGCACACACACATATTGGAACTGAATTAGGACAACAGCTTGTATGCCAGCAGATATGGCTCCGCATGCCACCTGTGGCAACTGTGCCATAGGTTTGCCATCACTGTTCTAGGTGATCTCTCACCAATTCCTTACCTACTTTGACTTGAATTTTCCATCTGCTCTCCTCTCCTCACCTAGTAGTGAGACCTCCGACAGGTTGGACCAAATTGTGATTGCAGTTGTCATCAATTCTCTATAGCAGGTAGCATTTTATTTCTTTTATCTTAATAAATAAACAATTCACCCATCAGATAGTAATTCTTAGCTGTCTCATACTGATATTTTTGCCATCAACATTTTGGTTGCAGTTTGCTGTTTGTGCTACACACAGCAAGACAGGGCAGCTTTTCCATCTGGCAAGCTATTTAATGTGGCCTGGGATGGCTTGCCATGATGATTAAATCCCGGCACCATTCAGCATATGTCTGTAATGCTGCTAGTTGGTTTTATAAGTTTAGTGAGGGGGGAGGAAAGGAGGAGGTATGGACACTATTTGAAAACTTGTTTTGTGGGGTGGGTGGGTTTATTGTATTGAGGCAACTGTTCTTGCTTTTGTTATTAGCATTATCACTTCTGGATGGCAAGTCTGCCATCTATCATCTATCTCAGCAAGCCCACACAACTTAGAACCATTGGTTTTTCCCATCCATGAGAAGGACCAAAGTGAAGTCTGCTATACTTTTTCAAAAGATCCTCAGGATGAGGCAATTCCTCTTTACTCAAAAGGTCCAATGAATTAATCACTCACTTTTTTTGTCTCTTGCAGCTCAACCATTTTTCTCCTAGGTATAGGAGAAAAATGGTTGAGAAGGTGTCAGAAATATGTTCATTTCTGAAGGTAATATCACAATGCAAGTAAATGGTTTGTAACCATGGGAGAGGCTGATGTAAGCCATAATCAGCATGTAATCACGGATTTACTAATTGTACTGCAACCTGATTGGCTGTATCCTATTTAAAGAGGAACACCCTTGCATGGGTGTGGTTTGTTACAGAGAGGGGCGGCATACAAATCTAATAAATAAATAAATAGAAAGAAAGAAAGAAAGAAAGAAAGAAAGAAAGAAAGAAAGTGGTTTATTACAGAGTGTGATTTGGTACAATGGGTAGTTTGTTACAGTGTGGTTTTGTTATTTAGTGGTTAGTGCTTAGTGGTTTCAGTGGTGGATATTATAAGTGTTATAAGAAAGTATTGTATGATAGTTTATTTACAGAAGCAGTTTGATAAAAGAGGAGTAAAATATATTTTTACAAGTAAGCCTGCTGCTGTGTTTCATTGAAGACTTCAATTAGGTATAGTGATTAACTGTGGCTACTTGGTGGGTTAACTTCTGTGTGCGCAAAAATTTTTCTGCCCAACAGGTTATGGGCCAAGTAACTCTGCCCAACACTTTTTTTGTTGCTTGCAGCTCAACCATTTTTCTCCTGGATATAGGAGAAAAATGATTGAGAAGGCACACCTTTGCCAGTATCACCCACCCCTGTCCAACCATTTACCTGTAATTTTTCAGATAAAGAACTGGTCTACCATTAAAAAGTTTTCAGCATTTGCTAAACTTCTTTCATCCTTCACCACTTCCATCTCCCCTCCCCCCCCATGTGATACAAAATTCAGAAAAAGGTGTGCATGTATCACAGCTGAATACAAACAGACTTTTGAAGTTCTTTACCTAATGGTGGAGAGAAACTGGGAGGACCATTTCTTGAAATTTCCCCCAGCTGAGCTAGCTTTTCTAAAGTGCCACAAAGAACCTACATGGAAATGCCTTAAGCATGTTGCATCTGTGGGAACTTCAACAAAACTCTCTTCTCCTTTGAAATAATTTATAAAGTGAATTACCTTTCAATCCTGTTGAATGAGTCCCGGTAGGAAAAATATTCAGAAGAATTTCTCTGCTCAGCATTTTCATTGCTTCCAGAAGGAAGGAGATAAATATTTCAGGATGCCATCTCTGTTCATAAGAGAAGAACCAGATTTTATTCAAAATATTTTGCTCTCACAACTTTTAAAGAAAAGCTGCTATAGATGAAGTAAGAAAGGTATATGTAAAGGTCCAAAGCTGTAATTTTACCCTCTCTAATTTTAAGTGCCAGGGTCCATGTGGTACCATAAACAATGCAACTCTATCCTGTCTATTCAGAAACAAATCCTATTAAGCACAATGGAAATTAACGGTTGGCAAAGTTGTGAAACATTTCCAATAAAGATGGAAGAGAAAATGCTATACAGTGTTCCCTCGATTTTCGCGGGTTCGAACTTCGCGAATAGCCTCTACCACGATTTTTCAAAAAATATTAATTAAAAAATACTTCACGGTTTTTTTCTATACCACGGTTTTTCCCGCCCGATGAGGTCATACACCATCGCCAAACTAATAATTCTTTGCAAATAAATAACAAAAAAAATAATTGTTGTTAATAAATAATTATGTTTATAAATATCAATGGTGAGCATCAGTAATAATGGTGAGTAAATGGTTGTTAAGGGAATGGGAAATTGTAATTTAGGGGTTTAAAGTGTTAAGGGAAGGCTTGTGATACTGTTCATAGCCAAAAATGGTGTATTTACTTCTGCATCTCTACTTCGCGGAAATTCGACTTTCGCGGGCGGTCTCGGAACGCATCCCCCGCAAAAATTGAGGGAACACTGTATTCAGTTCAAAACTTCCTTCTTTCCCCAGTGCAAATAATAAGACATTTTAGACACAATTGCAGCCCAGAGTTGTACATGATGAAAACAGCTTTATAAAATTGTGAGGTTTTGTAAAATTGTAGAGATTATTTATCAAAAACCAGTGGCATATATTCTTTCTTCTCCGATCCTAAATCCAGTGACATTGTTTCTTTTGATTCACCCAAGTTATTTTACCATTTCATAGTATCACAAAAGCTCCAAAGTCACTGGAACAGTACAAATGTTACAAAGTTAGGGACTATTAATGTAGTTAGAAGATCTAGAAGGTGCCAAGAAGCAGATCATATAGTTAACTTGCTTCTAAGCTCCTCTTATGAAAGCCCCTATTTTTCTTTTTTTCCCAATATGCTGTGGATTGATATTCTGTGTCTCCTGACAATGCCGCGTCAAAACGTGAGTGATCTCTTTGGTATGATCTGCCCAGCGAGATAGACATTAGCTTAGTAGACTTACTTACATTTACATTATTTGATTCGACTGTACTACAATCAATAATAGTGCCATCATGATAATACCCAGTAGAATTATAGCATGCATTAGCTAGTAATTGGCTAGTGGGATAATGGTCTTAGCAAAGACTCCAGAGTATCAACAGCCATGTAAAAATTGGATTAGCCTCTTCAACTGCAGCAGCAGAGCTGAAGTGCAGTAATATATGGGACAGGACTGATCCAATACTTCCAGTAGGTTATCTTCCTTCCTTATTATTCAATCAATATTTCTAGTGAGTGGACTGTGTTAACAGTAGCAGTCACACAAGCTGTAATTAAGGAAAAATAGTAGCTGTACCTTATTTCCATATTTTGGAATGAAATACTATTGTATTTATATCAGCATATAAAGATTTGATAAATATAGGTGTCTAATAATTGCACTTGCCAACAACACATCCTTGTGATCCTAAAGTAGTAATTGCCATAATTATTGTTATTCTTATTTGCATTAATTTAGTGTATGTGTGTAGATAATAATTTGTTACATGTACAAGAGAATATGGAAAATCAAGAGGGGGGAAGGAGGCCTAAATCTTTTCATGTGCCTGATTAATCATGACCCTAATTAAAATTTCAGAACCATTCACTTACTAATGTAACTGCACATGGTGTTTTTAATATTAAAGTGTTGCATGGCCCTTCCTGAAATCTTTCCCAGATGTAAACACAATCTAGATGAGCAGCCTCAAGGAATTATCTGGAAAATATTCCTGTGGGAACAAATGGAATGGAATGGAATAGAATAGAATAGAATAAAATAACAGTGTTGGAAGGGACTTTGCAGGTCTTCTAGTCCAACCACTGGTTAGGCGGGAAACCCTATACCACCTCAGACAAATGGCTATCCAACATCTACTTAAAAACTTCCAGTGATGGAGCATTCCCAGCTACTGGAGACAAGTTGTTCCACTGATGAATTGTTCTGTCAGGAAATTTCTCCTTAGTTCTAAGTTGCTTCTCTCCTTGATTGGTTTTCACCCATTGCTTCTTTTCCTACCCTCAGGGGCTCTGGATAATAGTTTGACTCCCTTTTCTTTGTGGCAACCCCTGAGATATTGAAACACTACTGTCAGGTCTCCCCTGGTCCTTCTTTTCATTAAACTAGACATGGATGGACCCAGAGGGCTTTCAGAGGGCGCTTGGGGTTTTACCAGATTCACTCGTCCACAGCTCGGAGGAGTCTGTTGCTGAGGCCTGGAACAAGGCTGCAGCGGAGGCTCTTGACCAAATTGCGCCACTGCGACCTCTCTGTGGCACTAGACCCCGTAGAGCTCCATGGTTCAACGAGAAGCTCCGGGAGTTGAAACACCAGAAGAGACGTCTAGAGCAGTGATGGAGGAAGAGTAAGTCCAAATCCGATTGAACACTTGTAAGAGCTTTTATTAAGACCTACAAAGTAGTGCTCAAGATGCGCGTATCATGCTGCCTTGATTGCATCAGCGGAATCCTGCCCGGCCGCTCTGTTTAGGGTAACCCGCTCCCTTCTAAATCAGAGGGGACTTGGGGAGCCCTTGCAGGCCAGTGCTGAAAAATTTAACTCATTTTTTGCCGATACAGTCGCTCGGATCCGGGTGGATCTCGACTCCAATTGTATAGCAGTATCGACTGACAATGAGTCAGTCAAGGTGACTGGGGCTAAACGTCTTTGTCCATCCATCTGGGAGGAGTTTGACTTGGTGACACCTGGATGAAGTGGACAAGGCCATTGGAGTTGTGAGTTCCGCCACCTGTTTACTGGATCCATGTCCCTCTTGGTTGGTTTCGGCTGGCCAAGAGGTGACACGGAGCTGGGTCCAGGAGATTGTCAATGCCTCCTTGGAGAGGGGTTCCTTTCCGGCTCCTTATAAGGAGGCACTTGTGCGCCCCCTCCTCAAGAAGCCTTCCCTGGACCCAGCCGTGCTCAACACCTACCATCCAGTCTCCAACCTTCCCTTTATGAGAAGGTGGTAGCGCTCCAACTCCAGCGGTCCTTGGAAGAAGCCAATTATCTAGGCCCTCAGCAATCAGGATTCAGGCCTGGCTACAGCATGGAAACTGCTTTGGTTGCGTTGATGGATTTTCTCTTGCTTGTCCTCTGTCCTGGTGCTTCTTGACCTCTCAGGGGCATTCGATACCATTGACCATGGTATCCTTCTGTGCCAGCTGGAGGGGTTGGGAGTGGGAGACACTGTTCTTCAGTGGTTCTCCTCCTACCTCTCTGGTCAGTCGCAGTCAGTGTTAGTGGGGGGTCAGAGGTCGACCTCTAGGTTTCTCCCTTGTGGAGTGCCTCAGGGGTCGGTCCTCTCCTCCCTGCTATTTAATATCTACATGAAACCGCTGGGTGAGATCATCCAAGGGCATGGGGTGAGGTATCATCAATATGCTGATGATACCCAGTTATACATCTCCACCCCATGTCTAGTCAACGAAGCAGTGGAAGTGAAGTGCCGGTGCCTGGAGGCTGTTGGGGTCTGGATGGGTGTCAACAAGCTCAAACTCAATCCAGACAAGATGGAGTGGCTGTGGGTTTTGCCTCCCAAGGACAATTCCATCTGTCCCTCCATTACCCTAGGGGGGGAATTATTGACCCCCTCAGAGAGGGTTCACAACTTGGGCGTCCTCCTCGATCCACAGCTAACATTGGAACACCATCTTTCGGCTGTGGCGATGACCTTTAAATCCCTTCATGGCATTGGACCAGAATACCTCTGGAACTGCTTCCTACCACACGAATCCCAGCGGCTGATAAGGTCCCACAGAGTTGGCCTTCTCTGAGTCCTGTTGACCAAACAATGTCGTTTGGCGGGCCCCAGGGGAAGAGCCTACTCTGTTGCGGCCCTGGCCCTCTGGAATCAACTCCCCCCAGAGATTAGAATGGCCCCCACCCTCCTTGAATTTCGCAATTCACCAGGCATGGGGGAACTAAGACATCTCCCCCAGGCTTTCTTATATTTTATGTTTGATATGTTTGTGTTGTATGGTTTTTAATTGTTGGGTTTTTTATGTAACTTTTATTATTAGATTTGTTCCATTATTATACTGTTTTTTATTACTGTTGTGAGCCGCCTCGAGTCTTCGGAGAGGGGTGGCATACATATCTAATAAATAAATTAATAATAATAATAATAATAATAATAATAATAATAATAATAATAATAGACATACCCAGTTCCTGCAATCGATCTTCATATGTTTTAGCCTCCAGTCCCCTAATCATCTTTATTACTCTTTTCTGCACTCTTTCTAGAATCTTCACATCCTTTTTACATTGTGGTATCTGAAATTGAAAGCAATATTCCAAGTGTGGCCTTACCAAGGCATTGTAAATTGGTACTAACACTTCACGTGATCTTGATTCTATCTCTCCGTTAACGTAGCCTAGAACTGTATTGGCTTTTTTGGCAGCTGCTGCACACTGCTCATTCATATTACTAAGACTCCACGTCCCCTGTCACAATTACTATTGTTGAACAAGGTGCCAGATATACTGTACCTGTGCATTTTGTTTTTCTTGCCTAAATGTCAAACCTTACTTTTTTCACCATTGAATTAAATTTTGTTAGATAGTGTCCAATGTTCAAGTCTGTAAAGATCCTTCTGTATTTTGAGCCTATCTTCTGGAGTGTTGGTTGCCAGTTTAGTGTCCAAGTCATTGACGATGTTGAAGAGTACTGGGCCTAAAACAGAGCCTTGGGGTACTCGCTGCATACTTCCCTCCATGTGGATGCAGGTCCATTGAGAACTACACATTGAGTGCGGTTGGTTAGCCAGTTTTGAATCCATCTGGTGGTGATGCTGTCTAAACCACATTTTTCTACTTTATCTAGTAATAGTTTATGGTCTATTTTATCAAATGCTTTACTGAAGTCCAAGTAAGTGACAGTGAAAATTCAACCCAAGAGTAACAGTCAAACTCAACTCAAGAACAGTCCTCAAATGGACTTCCCAGCTTTTCTGGAAAGGGAGATGGAGCAGCTGTTACTTCAGAAATTCAATTAAGATTTGGCCAGGAGAATTTAATGTGGGAAGGTACCAGGAAATACCAGGCAATTAATGGACCCAATAGCACAAACAATGTCACTATGTACCTTTGGTAGATGGTATATTGATGGTACTTGAAACCCCTTACTGGAATTATTTTGGATACTTTTTTGGTTAATTCATTGTTAGCTGCTCAATGTCACAGTAGTGCAATCCATGACCATAACACTTTTAGGTATGCATCTACAAATACTTATATAAATAGAGAACATCATCTGGCCCTGTTTTGCAGAGCTATTCTACTGCTGAAAAAGCACATGGCAAGACCACAGGGATTTTCAAGTAAGTAACAGAGCATAAATAAATCCCCAATATATATTTATTTTGAGCCATGGAGTTTGCAGGAGACAAGTGTGTAATTTTAACAGCCGTATCTATTGTCTGCCTTATAACCACCACCACCACCACCCTTTTTTGAATGACTCTTTAAATCTGTCCCTGACAAGTGGAGGTGGAAGAGTATTTCATTTTGTCTGCTATTTGAAGCCAAGTGCTTTAATTCATGCAAGATGAGCTGCCAACTCTGCACCTTTTTCAGTTTTGCAATTGGCTATGAAATGAAATAATAAGGGAAACTGCTCACAAAACAAGCATTGATTAAGAACGAGTTGTGCAAAAAAAAGGCCTGCAGTAAAAAAACAAAATTCATTTGCTAGGGAAAATTATCTGTGAAAATCAGTATCATGTTTAAATGTCTTTTTTCAAAGTAAAGAGCAACAAAGACTGATTTAGAAATTATAGGCACATGATTGATGAAGTCAATTCAGGGTGGAAATAGATTTATTCATCTCTAATATCTATAAATAATTCAACTCATGAGAAATACTTCGGCATAATTAGCATGATTTTATGTGGGCTACAAAAATCCAAGTACAACACAAAATGCCAGCAAATAAATATGGGAACTGCCAATTCTTTGATGCCATTTAGAAAACATTTGGACAATCCCCAAATAATAGATCTAGGAAACAGCATAAAGTGCTGTCAGTCAGTGCTAACATTTCAGCTATGCAGAGAAAGTGTGACCACAAGGCAGGCTTGGAGGACAATTTAAAAGTGCAGTATAAGCTTGTGAGCAATCTTGTTCCATTAGATAAGAAATGACAGCAGACTCAATTCTGAGATGAATGGTACTGAGACAGGATTCCAAGACCCATATTGTTGTCATAAAGTTTTTTTAAAAAAAGAACAAGAAAGTGAAATTCTATTTCTTTACATTTTCAGAATGAAAGTTCTTCTGATGAGTTTCCTTTCATTTAAGGCTATATTATTTATTTATTTATTTATTTTTATTTATTTATTTTTCCCAATACACAATGAGGGTTTTAGTGGGTATATATCTATATACACATAGTAAAATACATGATGAAGGTTATAGAGGAGATACTTATAGTAAAATATATCTAAGAAATAACAACTGATAGATTATTATCAAAGAAAATGAGGCCACCTGTGGTTGGGTGGGGCTGTGGTAATTAGTGAGGCTGCTATAAATAGCAGCCTGTGGGTTTGGCCATTGTTTGCTTGTTGATTGTTGTGTTTCATGACTGCTTTACTGACTTTGACCTTTTGGTGTGCTGATTTTTCCCTGCTTTGAAACTAAACCAGGGCAAAGTGTGTTTCACTTTGTGAAAGAAGAAGGACTGTGAATTGCCTCACAGCTGCAAGCTAAGTATCACAGAACTGATAAGGGACTTGTACAAATTACCAGTTTGTTTGGAGATGAGTGCTCTTTGCTATATCGAAAGAGGGCTTGGTTTAAGTGAATTTTCATTATAAAGAACATTGTTTTGAATTTTCAAACATGTGTGTGTCTGAAATTTGTACCTGTGAATTTTTGGGAGGATTCTACCCGACAGAACACTAGTGCACTTATGCACGCCCCTTACTGACCTCTTAGGAATCTGGATAGGTCAACCATAGATAATCTAAGGGTAAAGTGTTGGGGGTTTGGGGATGACACTATGGAGTCCGGTAATGAGTTCCACTGAAGTTCAACTGAAACAACAACAACAAAAATGCAGCCTGAAAAGCCATCTTGTAAATTCTAAAATTTTGATGACAAGAATAAATGAGACAGTGATAATATCCTATTTTTTATTCTGTATCGATCTACAAACAGTGTGGAAGAATAGTTTTATATGGTATTTTCTGACATCGATGCTGTTAAGGCAGTGGTGGGATTCCATATTTTTTTTACTATTGGTTCTGTGGGAGTGGCTTGGTGGCCATGGCAGGGCAAGGATACTGTAAAATCCCCATTTCCTCTCAATTAGCTGGGACTCATGAGGCAGAGAATAGTTGGGGACAAGGCCAGTCACAGATGGTATTTACCAGTTCTCCGAACTACTCACAATTTCCACTACCGGTTCTCCAGAACTGGTCAGATCCTGCTAAATCTCACCTCTGTGTTAAGGGTTGTTTTGTGGTATTTCCAAAATCAGGAGATCATGGTGATGCCAGACAGAAATCTTCCAAATCAATTGGATGAAGAAGATTTTACATTAAAATATTTTAAAATAGAAGACAATAATTGTTCATCAAGATAATGCTTTTGGAAAGATTTTTAAAAATATCTTAACATGATATCCTACATCCAGCCTTCCACATAATCTTTTAGCATCTGAAGTTAGTAAAATTTGAATAAAATGTAATGCAGGTATTCAGTAAGATTAATTTGGATTTTGAATATAGTCTGGCCTAAAGGGGGCAGACGATCTGCATTTCTTCTACAAATATCTTTATTATGGTCTTTGACCAGCTTTTACAATTATCTAGGTGTGGTCTAACTAGGGCTTTATAGAGTGATATTAGTACTTCCCTAGCATTATAGTGTATACCTCTGTTGATGCAATTTAGGATTGTATTGGCTTTCTTGGCCATCACTGCACATTGCTGGCTCATATTTAGTTGGCTGTCCACCAAGACTCTAAGATCTCTCTCGTAGCTGGGCTGGATTTTTTCTTGAATGTACAGGTACTGATATGGCCAGTTGTCCCTTTTGTTTAAAAGTTAACTTAACAGTTTCATATGATTTGTCACTTCTTGGTTACATTCATCCACTGTAAAAGGCTTATATGCTTCTAAACAAAAGTTTCAAAACATCCTCTAGTACAAACATTAAGACAGTTAGAAAGCTGATTGTCCCACCCCCAACCCCCTGCAGAGCATGCTACTGTGGTGTTACAAACCACAGTACTGCATTATGTTATAAATGGTTTTCACACAATTTTGACTGCATTATCTTACAAACTGTTCTCACACAATTTTGACTGCATTATCTTATAAACTGTTTTCACACAATTTTGACTGCATTATCTTATAAACTGTTTTCACACAATTTTGACCATGCTTGATTTGCTATAATCTGATTTCACAGAATCTTTTAAGCTAAAGCCAGGCAAACTTAGTTATGTCTTTAATACATCACACGAACCAGGGGTGGGCAGCAGGGGGGGATGGGGTGGAATGCAGTTCCACCAGTGGAAATGAAGCTGAGTGCCTAGCCCCAGCTGACCAGCAGCAGTCACTTCCAGGATTACCGGTTTTGCCTGGGCTCTCCTTCCCCCCCCCCCCCCGCTGCTGTTGCTGCATCTGTGCTCCTTGCTTTTTTCCTCTTTCCTGGCCTCAGATGAGCTTCCGTCTCTCCTGCCCGGCTCCCCTCCAGCCTCACGTGGCCACCTCCCGAGGCAAGGAAGGAGGAAAGAGGAAAAAAGTAAGGAGCGCACAGCAGCAGCAGCAGGGGAAAAAATGGCAAATCTTTTTTGGCTTGTGTGCCAATAAGAGGGGGGCTTGTGGGGGGGGGGCATGAGCATGTGTGTCAACACCCATATTTCTATGTCCCCCATGCATGTGTGCATGACCACCATCCCCCGCTCCTGGCATACAATGGCACACCCACATTTTGCTCTCCCTACGCTTCAGAGCCTTTATACGAGCCTGGGGAGGGCAAAAACAGCTTCCCCTCCTCCTGGGAAGCAGAAAGTAGCCCATTTGCCAACTTCTGGTTGAACTGGAAGGCCTGTTTTTTTTACTCTCCCCAGGCTTCAGAGCTTTTCTAGGAGGCCAGGGAGGGCAAAATGGCTTTCCCCACCCGGAGGCCTTCCAGATGCCAGAAATGGCCCCTTTCAAGTTGGGAAACAGGCCTCCAGAGGGCCTCTGGTGAAGTGGGAAAGGATGTTTTTGCCCTCCCCAGTCTCCTTCAAAGGCTCTGGACCTTGGAGAGAGCAAAAAACAGGCCTTCTCCACTCCCTCTGGAGTGGAGAAGTAGGCTCAGAAGGTCTAGTAGGCTCAGAAGGTCCCAAAATCAGCTGTGTGTGCTAGGCCTGAGTTTGTGTGCCCACCCATATGGCTCCATGTGCCACTTATGGCATGTGTGCCATAGGTTCGCCATGACGGCCCTTGGCTATAGAATATTCTTTCCGTATGTCTGTATGTCAGTAGTTAAAATTATCTGCCAATAAGATGACCTTGGGCTAGTTGCTCTAACCCAACCATAGGAAGAAAGAATTGGCAAGTCACTTTCAAAAATGTTGCTGCAATTTCAACGAAATATATGGAAGACATATATCAATAAAGACAGGCTATCAACAAAGCAGTAAAATAATTAAAGTTGGTATAATTATAACAGTCAAATAAAGGTAACCCTCGACTTATGATCCTAATTGAGCCCCAAAATTTCTGTTGCTAAGCAAGACATTTATTAAGTGAGTTTTGCACCCATTTTATAATCTTTCTTGCCACATGTCTAGCGAATCACTGCAGTTATTAAGTTAGTAACAGTTGTTAAGTGAATCTGGCTTCCCCATTGACTTTGCTCATTAGAAGGTCACAAAAGGTGATTACATTACTCCAAAGCACTGCAACTGTCATAAATTGCCAAGCAAGTGAATTTTTTTTAATCACATGTGCATTGGTTGCTGCAAAGTCATAATTGTGAAAAATGATTGTGCCATTTTTTTTCAATGGCATTATAATTTTGAATAGTCAGCAAACTGTTGTAAGTCAAGATATACCTGTAATGCAGTTGGGAAGGCCACCAATGGTTTTATCTCAGAAGTTTATGCTTTTCCTATCTTCTGGATAAACAAGATTTGAATTGGATCAGAAAGCAGTAACCACCTATCACTGATTGCTGTCTTGAATCAAAGCAAAATATCTGTATAATATACTCTTCAGATATTTCAAAACTATAACTTCTCATTTCCAAAAAGCCTTTTTCCTAAGAATGGATACTATTTTAATTCCCTTTAATAATCTTATGAAATTTACAAAATAATTCAGTATTGGCAGACAGACATGTTGAGAGATATCTTGAAAATATGAAGACACCCATTTACCTGCTAAATTGCTGCAGTGAGAATAGTGATTATTTCATTAGTACAGCAAGATTCAAGAACAAGAAACTCTTCCCAGAATAACTGGGACACAATGACCTGACTGGAGTTCAAAATGTGCTTTCCTGGTTCATGTAAATAACTGCTTACCTAATGTCTAAAATGGTGTATAATAAAAAACATCCTAAACATTTGACATTCTAATAGAAAGGATTGTGAGGAAAACCCGTAAAATTTGAGAAGTGCATTAAAACTGAACAAGGGTATAAAACAACATTAAACAGTATTAAAAGTTCAGTGGAACAGAACAGTATTTTCTAGTCTTTTACAAAAAATAATGAAGGACTTATCCTTACCGCTAAAAAAAACCCTGAGCTGCAACTTCTTAAAGACCTCTGTGTCATGCAGTGTTCCCTCTAATTTTTTGGGTGGGTGGGTGGAAAAGTATAGTGTCTGAGCGGCAGACCTTCGGGACTGGGCGGCACAGAAATAATAAATAAATAAACAAACAAACAAACAAACAAACAAACAAAAAACCCACCGTTTTGCCTCAGAGAATTTCAAAATAAAATACTGTACTGTGTGTCTATAACAGTGAGCTCATAATAGGGCAACTCTATCAATATCAAAATGCCACTTAAATAGTTGAGCTAGTTTCAAACTAGATTTTGATTTTCTTTCTCTCTTCCTTACTCCCATTCTTTTTCTTTCTCTTTTCCTTCCTCTCTTTTTTCTGTTTCTCTCTCTTCCTCTCTTCCTCTCTCTCTCCTTCCCTCTCACTCTTTCCCTCTCGGCTTCTGGGCAGGTTTGAAAAACTCTGAGTTGATGATGATTTTTAAGTGAGCCATAGCTCACTGCTCAGCTTAGAGGGAACTATGGTGTCATGTGCTCATCTTATTTATACCCCTATAGACTGTATTCCTATATCATTTTAGATGTGACCATTCTAGTCTCTTCTTAAAAACCTCCAGTGATGAGGCACCCATAATTTCTGGAGGCAAGCTGTTCCACTGGTTAATTTTCCTCGCTGTTAGGAAGTTGCTCCTTAATTCCAGGATACGTCTCTCTTTGATTAGCTTCCAACCGTTGTTTCTTGTCTTGCCCTTTGATGCTTTGGAGAATAATCTGACCCCATCTTCTTTGTGACAGCCCCTCAAATCTGGGAATACTGCTATCATGTCACCCGTAATTCTTCTTTTATTTAGACCAGCCAGACCCCCAACCCAAAAAGCATGGATAGTATGGTTTAGAAGTGAACTGTAGTGTGAGTTTTTCATACCCTTCTGCCATTTTTATGCAGGAGTTCTCCAAGACCTGAAAAATAATCACCCAGATTAAAAAAGATTGAAAGGGGCTCCTCTAGGAAAAAGTCATCTAGGATGCTGGAAGCTAATAATGGTTTAAAAGTCTTCCTGTTAATTTAAGCAGAAATAGGCCCTTTATTATGTCTTCAATCAGCCAGCTCTGTTCTGGCAACTTTAATGAGCCATAATGAAAGTATAGTATGTGACTATTTCTCAAAGCAGCACAAATGGCATCACACAATCAGAGTGGACATTAAGGCATCTTGCGAACAGATCACAGTGAGATTTTTTAATTAAAGGATTTCTCCTGATTTCTCTGGGATACAGAGCATAACCTTTACAAGACAGACAAAACAATTTCAAAAATTTGTTGAGCCTGACAAAAAGGTGCCCCTATTTTAAGAGGTGTTAACTTTAATGAATTTACTTTTTTTCAGATAAAGATGGAAGCCTGAAAAAATGGGCTCCTTTAATAAATAGCATGAGTTCTCCATCTCTTGGAATCGTATAGTAATCCTGCCAGGTGTGTGTTATCTATTTTTGATAACAGAATTCTTTTAAACACAACCACAGTAAAATCATTGTGTGACTTCTTAAATCCTACAAAAACAGACATCATCCAGCAATACAAAAAGAGAGATAGAATGATAAACGATCAAGATGATCTCTGTTTTTCATTTCCATAGCAGTTTACCCAGCTGAAACTTGTATACTATTAAACAGAATATCACAAGATGAGGGAGGTTCACTATAGTTCACTGAAACTCATAGACATAAGTGCATTGGATAGGCAAGTGACGATGCGTTGCAATATTACCAGACATATTGCCACATATCTTAGAGTGGATACGTGCATCCAATTTCTAGACACAAGTATAGAAGGATGGAGTTTGCCCCATAATACATTTTCTTATTTTGCATCATTATGGTTTGTGCTATATATTATGGTCAAGTTCCTCTTTTTTCCCTCATCCAATCTTGTCTGCTACTGTATTTGAAAGTAACCATACCAGGCATAGTTGAGTCCTACTGATCCTACCATCATAGTTCAACCAAATTTCTTAGCACTTTTGGTCCTAAATAATTGTGTCCTTCCATGTCACACAGGCCAGGCACTGAATAGTAGTATCACCGTTACAGTTATAGACAATATCTGAAGCAGCCAAGAATCAGTGGGTTGGAACCAGAAAGAGAAATGGACACAAAATATCTCCTCCTCCTTTTCTTTGCTGAACCATTTCTGTTTTCATAGAATAACAGTATTAATTTCATGACTTTTTGGTTTCTAGACCTTATTTTCATATGGAACACGAAACCAAAATGTTGCTTTGAATATCAGTAGAATTCATGGTAGAAGATCAGATTTCAAATCTTACACTTCTGTCTGCATATTTCCTAAATTGTCTTGGCATCGGTAGCTGCCAACCAAGAAGTAATCTACACTGCCTGAGACTCCTCCGATTTCTACTTTGCATTCTTGGAGCAATTCCCAAGAGCTTAGCGTTGGCTTGGAACCTTTCCACGCAATTCTTTTTGGCATTTAGCAAATAAAAATCTCATCCCAAACATGTCATTTCCATTTCAATTTCACACTGTGGACTTGGGCATAAGCATACCACTACCAGATCTAGGCTGGGAAAAAATATTGAAAACTAGAACATTCTAGTTAACTCTTTGCTACCAAAGTATGGGCGAGCTTTACAATTCTAGTCTAAGTCCAGTTTATGATTGCATCTATTTATTTGATTGATGAAATGGCATTAAAAATACTGAAGGAAAAACCTAGGGCAGGCATCAAAACAGTTTATACCATGCTATCTGAAGAGGAGGAGGAAAGCATCTGTAGCCCAAATCTGGTTTTGATAAAGGCACATTACCTTTAATATTATTGCAGCCCAGCTTCCTGTTGCCAAGGTTTCCTTGTAACTGGTCACATCTGGTTTAAATCATCTCTCTTAACATTCCAATCCCTCTGAATTTTTCCCCTTTGCTGGAAGTAAGTTATCAGGTGACCATCTGTTTCCTCCATCTCTTGTAATGTTGGCTTGCTTCTTATATCCCCCTGCAATTGAATTAATTGGAATAGAAGAATAGAATCATCCAGCATGGTAGGTTACCCTCAAAGACATTGGTATAGAATTATAGTTTTAGATACACACTGCCTGGTCTAAAGCAGGAAAAATAATTTGGGTCATGATATCAATATTATATGCAGAGATCACCATGGCAATCTTTATACACATATCGTTTTTGATCTAATCATTAACATCCCCATACATTTTTGCAATGTGCTTTGTACTTACAGAGGTCTGGAAATACAGGAAAAAAGAATAAAATTGAGTATTATCTCCCAACTGTCCTTTGGGTAACCAAATTGGTGGGCGTTTTTTAAAAGTTTTAAGAGGAAGGTTGGGAGGAGGTTGCAAATATCTGAAAACATGCAGAATTGTGTTTTTCAAATTGCAATTTGAGACATTCTGAAGAGATGATATTTAAACTGGGAATGGTAGTGGCATATCCATGCTTAATTTTGGAAGAAATGGTACCAAGTTTTGACAATTTTGCTACTGGACTTTAAATATATATAGTGCTAAAAAAAATAAAGGAAACACTTAAGAAACAGACTATAACTCCAAGTAATTCAAACTTCTGTAAAACCAAACTGTCCACTTAGGAAGCAACACTAATTGACAATCAATTTCATTTTTGTTGTCAGCACATTCAACTTTGTACAGAACAAAGTATTCAATGAGAATATTTCATTCATTCAGATCTAGGATGTGTTATTTGAGTGTCCCCTGGCCCTTCACACCGAAGGAGCTGATCAGAAGGACTCACATGGGAGGCGAAGGAAGAGGAGAACTTCTCGAGCTGCCAAGACTTGTCAAACGCCTGGCTGCTTCGGCTTTCTCCTACTGGCTACCAGCTCCGCCTACCTCTTCAGGGAGGGTCTGGCTGAGCTGGACTTGGAAGCTCCCACCCGGGTATTATCCAGGTGGGGGTCTAGGCCAGTGGGGGCAGCTTGACAGGAGTCTACCCAGCCTGGAGTCACTGATGACTGTGGCAGTGAATGCCCAGCAGTTGATCTTTTTAAAAAGCGGGATATTTTTCAAACGCCCCAGGATGCGGGACAAATTATCCAAAAGCAGGACTGTCCTGCTAAAAGCGGTTTGTCTGGTCACCTTAGCCTAGTAGGTTTATAGCTACTAAGTCGTATAAACAGGCCAATTTGTATAGGAGGCAAGAAAATTTATTCAAATTTTCTCTTTGAATATCCCCATGTGCCTTGGCTATCCACAGTCAGTAGAGTAGGAGATTTGAAAGAATCTGAAGGCACTTGCAAAACTATCCAAAATCAAGAGACCTGCCTTACTAAGATTTATACTAAGTTCCAATAGCATCTAGAGCAGACCTAGGCCGCATCCAGCCTGCCCGCTGTCTGTGACTGATCTGCCCGCTATCTGTGACCAGTCCTGAGCCCCTTCTCCTTCCCTCCCACCTCCTCTGCTTCCTCCTCCCTCCTCCCAACTTGGCCAGGGCACAATCTTCAAAGGGATGCTCTATTTAGCCCCTTTGCTGAGCCCTGCCTCAGTGAAAAAATGGGGGAGGGAGGGAGGGAGGGAGGGAGAGAAAGAGAGAAAGGAATAGAGGGAGAGGGAGGGAGAGAGTCAGAGAGAAAAAAAGGAAGAGAAAGAGAGAGGGAGGAAGTGAGAAAGAGAAAGAGAAAAGAGAGGAAGGAAGAAAGGGAGAAAAAGAAAGAAAGAGAAAGAGAGAGAAAGGGAGAGAAAGGGAGAAAGAGAGAGAAAGAGAGAGAAAAGAGAGGAAGGAAGAGAGAAATAGAAAGAAAGAGAGAGGGGGAGAGAAAGAGAAAAAGAGAAAGAGGAAAAGAGAGAGAAAGAGAGCGAGAGGGAGGGAAGGAGGGAGGGAGAAAGATAGAGAGGGATGAAGAAAGAGAGAGAAAGAAGAGAGGGAAAGGAAGGAAGATAAAGAAAGAGGAACGGAGAGAGAGAGAGAAAGAGAAGAATGAAAGAAGAGAGAGAGAAAAAGAGGGGGCAGGGAGAGAGTAAGAGAGAGATAGAGAGAGAAAGAGAGGGAGGAAGAGAGAGAAAGAGAGAAAAAGAAAGAGAATTTGTTTTCTCCATGTAGACCAAATTTTTAATCAAGAACCCTTTACCCCCTCACCCGCCCCCTGTCAATGGTGTCGCTCTTTACCAATGTGAAAATCTGGCCACTTTACACTAGGCATCCACTATTTTCTGCATCTCAGCTATTCTACTACCAATAATATGGTGATAATAAAATGACCCTACCTTATACTGGAGAACTGCTGAAAGCAGTTGGATGAACAGTGATTGAACAATGGATACAGATACAGTTTAACGGAGTTGGAAGGGATCTTGTTGGTCACCTAGTCCACACACACACACGCCAAAGCAGACCCTACACCATTTTTGACTGATAGCAGTCTTGTCTCTTCTTGAAAGCTTCCAGTGATAAAGCTCCTATAACTTCCAAAGGCAAGCTGTTCCATTGGTTGATTGCTCTCACTGTCAGAAAATTTCTCCTTATTTCTAGGTTGAATCTCTCCATGATCAGTTTCAATGCATTATTCCTTGTCTGGCATTCAGGTGGTTTGGAAAATAGTTTGACCCCCTCCCTATTTGTCGCATGAGCTTTGTTCTGGAGATGGAAAATGTGGCAACAAATTCCAACAAAAGGAAGAGACTTGTAAAGTAAGCTCAGGATATGCTATCTTTAAAGAACATTAAGCTTTTAAGTATTCTGCCAGGTAGATAGCAAAGGTCCCATTCAAGATATCTTTCTATTCCATTGTCCTATTTGTTTCTCTTTATCCTTCTACTACTTTCTACAAAAACTGCCATATTCCATTGTGCTGAATGAGTACTCCAGTTCAATCCTTTGTCAAAAACAACGATTCACACTTGATGTCTAAAAGTATTATATAGCTGAGCAAACTTCACAGTTTTAGGATTCAGCAGATATTTTTTTCTCTACTGTTTGTGGCATGTTTTCAAGGCTTTGCAGTTTTGCTTTAAAATGAAAAAGAAACAGTGCGACTTCATTTAGCAAAGAAGGGAATTCATCACATGGTGCATTTCAGGTTCCAACAAAGTGTGCTGGCTCCTGTGCTATTCTAATACGATATTGGCAACAAAAAAAAAAGATTGAGGAGGAGGAGCAGGAGGAGGAAGAGGAGGAGAGGTTTGGTCTCTGTCAGACATTTATATGAATGGAAAAAACCAAAGCACAGGATAACTTTGCCTCTGAGATTGGTATTTTTTTAAACAATCAACTGAACACAAAATGTAAATATTTTAAGCTCCAATGATAAATGTTTCATCATGTTATCCTCATTTGAATCCTAGGCACTGTAATGGAAACAGAAATTACAGCTACCACTACTGGGTCTATCTCTGTGATCTATGCCGCAGTCTTTGATCTTGCACAGCTGTGATTTCAATCCCATCTAGGAAATCTGGAAGCGCTCAAAAGTTTGTCATTGATTCTTTTCTAGCAGCAGTTCCTCCAGTGCTACCAAGATTGTCTTATAATGGAAGTGGCTATGTTGTTGCAGGCAGGAACTGCACTTTTCCAATTTTAATGAGCCAGGTGGCAGAGGGGAGGCAGGAATGAGTAAGCAAAATAAGGGTAACAAACATAGTGCAGACTTACCTATCTATTTTTAGGCTTCCTTTAAAAAAAAATCAATACAGTGTTCCCTCGATTTTCGCGGGGGATGCGTTCCGAGACTGCCCACGAAAGTTGAATTTCCGCAAAGTAGAGATGCGGAATACACTATTTTTGGCTATGAACAGAATCACAAGCTTTCCCTTAACACTTTAAAACCCTAAATTACAATTTCTCATTCCCTTAGCAACCATTTAGATTATTACTCACCATGTTTATTTATTAAAGTTTATTTTAAAAAAAATTATTAAAGGCGGATGAAAGTTTGGCAATGGCATATGACATCATCGGTGGGAAAACCGTGGTATAGGGAAAAACCCCGCAAAGTATTTTTTAATTAATATTTTTGAAAAACCATGGTATAGAATTTTCGCGAAGTTTGAACCCACGAAAATCGAGGGAACACTGTACATTCAAAAATGCATGTGGGGGAGGTAGGGAATCGCACCATTGAAATTGGCCCCTGAATTTCTCTCATTAGGTGGCCCTAGAAGATCTCACATGGGTCATGGAATGATCATCCAACATGGGTCTCTACACAGAGTGATAGCTTTCTCCTCAATGACTGGCTGCTGTATACATAGAAACATAGAAACTGTTGTGGTTGGCTCTGGCCCAGCTCCTGCCCCAAGGAATATGGAGGTGGATGTGGGGGAAACATCCACATGCCATAGGTCTGTTTTGTTCCTGATAGAATTTCCCGACGAAGGCTCCTCTGACGAAGAAAGCGTGAGTGGCAGGGAAGAGGGGAGTTTGGCAGACAGCCCAGGAGGAGATCAATCATCCTTATCATCCCTGGATTCTGAACAAGAACTTATGACAGATCCACGCATGAGTAGAGTGATGCATAGGAGAGAACAACTGAAGGATTATTACAGGAGATAAGTGAGGTTGGGTGAGGCTGCTGTAATTAGTGGTTGGGTGAGGCTGCTGTAATTAGTGCTACAGATAAAAAGAACAGCGTGCTGGTTTAGCCTTGTGGAAATTTATCTGATTCATAGTTCGTCAAGATCATGGTTTTGCTGTTTCCCTGTTCAAGACTGTGTGTGGACTTTCTAGACTTTGGAATTTGGATTCAATTTCCCAGTTACTGGGTGAGAAATTGGATTGCATTTAACCTGTGCCTTGTGTGTACCAGAAAAGCCCTTTGACATTTAAAAAGGGAGCTTTTTCTGCTTTTCTGTTGATAAAGACTTTTGGTTTTCCTTCTATCGTGTGGTGTGTGTCTTTCTGGACTAATTACCCTGTAATTATGGGTGGTTGGGACACGCCGGCAGAACAGAAACATAGAAGATTGACAGCAGAAAAAGATCTCATGGCCCATCTAGTCTGCCCTTATACTATTTTCTGTATTTTATCTTAGGATGGATATATGTTTGTCCCTGGCATGTTTAAATTCCATTACTGTGGGTTTACCAACCACATCTGCTGGAAGTTTGTTCCAAGCATCTACTACTCTTTCAGTAAAATAATATTTTCTCACATTACTTCTAATCTTTCCCCCAACTAACCTCAGATTGTGACCCCTTGTTCTTGTGTTCACTTTCCTATTAAAAACACTTCCCAGACTATGCAGATTGAGTTCATTAAGTCTTTCCTGATAAGTTTTATGCTTAAAACCTTCTGCCATTCTTGTAGCCCATCTTTGGACCAGTTCAATTTTGTCAATATCTTTTTGTAGGTGAGGTCTCCGGAACTGAACACAGTATTCCAAATGCGGTCTCACCAGTGTTCGATACAGTGGGATCACAATCTCCCTCTTCCTTCCATGAACCATATGCTCAGTGAAAGATAAGTACCGGTAATTGAACAGAGCAATTCCAAGTATTAATCATAGAATGAGGTCTCTGTACAGAAAAGGTGTGTGATTCAGAGTTGACTGATTGAGAGTTCTGTTAGCTAAGCTAAGAAGACTCTTGAGCCTTGAGAACCTATGCTTTTGTGAATAGCACAAGGAAATAGGTGGCTTTGGCTAATTCAATAGAGGAAATTTCACAAATACTATTGAATAATGGACCTTCTTGCTCATGGTGGTAGGTTTATATGGCTGGAATTTTGGGGAGGAAGAAAACTTGAAGACTTTCGGTCTGAAAAAGCCATTGCTAGGCATAGCTTGATGGGCATAACAGGGGAAGGATACTGCAAAATCTCCATTCCCACCCCATCCTTGGGCCAGCCATAGGTGGTATTTGCTGGTTCTCCGAACTACTCAAATTTTCCACTACCGGTTCTCCAGAACCTGTCAGAACCTGCTGGATTTCAACCTCGCACAGAGGCCTAAATGAGCCAGATATCATGAAACTATAGAACAGTGATGACAAACCTTTCTTTTGGGCCAAAAGGGCAAGCGCACATGCAATAGCATCTGCACATCTGCCCACATCCATAATACAATGCCCTCCTCCATGCACATGCATGCATACACACACACGCTGCACACACACATACACCAATGCATGTGCACAGGCCACACTGAAAAATCACTGGGCTCTTTTTTTGCTATCCCCAGGGTTCAGGAAAGCCTGGGGATTGCAAAAAACTGGCCCAGCAGCCCTACCAAAAATTCAGAAACAAACTTCTGGTAGGCCCATTGGGCCATTTTTCATCCTCCCCAGGCTTCAGGAAAAATGGCCCAAAAGGCCTAGCAGAAGTTCAGAAATGAACTTCCAGTAGGCCTGTTGGGCTGTTTTTTTGCCCTCCCCAGGCTACAGGAGGTTTTTTTGAAGCCTGGGGGTGGTGAAAAATGACGCAACAGGCCTACCAGAAGATCAGCCTGTTTGGTCCAGTTTTCAACATTCACAGGCTCTGGAGGCTTCCCTGAAGCCTGAGGAGGGAGAAAACGGCCTCCCCTCACCCTCCGGAAGACTGAAAATCAGCTGGCCAGTACGTATAAGCATGCTGGAGATGACATACGGCAATGCCTCATGTGCCCTCAGATATGGTTCCACGTGCCGTTTGTGGCACACGTGCCATAGGTTTACCATCTATAGAATCTTATAAGATTCCATAAATCATACCTGAACAACAGCTTTTTTACTGGAATTACATGACCTTTCTAATCTCATAATTGTTGGATTTTTTTGGTTTCTTTTATCCAGGAATTGATGGCGGATTTGGCTTTTGAAACAATAACAAGGGCTTCTGCTATAATAAAGTAATATACTTTGTATTGTATGTTATTGTATTGTATTGTAAAGGAGCTAGTTACACTATTCTGGACTAACTATGCATTTACCAGATTTCTCCAAACACAAGGCATTTATTTTTAATATTAACCACCATGCAAATTTCTGCTACTTCTTTTTAAATTGCTTTTCTTTTAAGCTAGGATGCATAAAAAGATAAACCATGAGCCTGTATCACTATGCTACCCATCAGGGTTGACTGTCTTCCTTCTCCTTCTCTTTTTCCTTCTCCTTCTTTGGGTCTCCTTGTTGCAAATTCAGAAATAACACAAGCAAATTCCGAGTTTGCTATTTTTGGCACTGCCTTCATCAGGAGAGAAAAAGAAGGGGGGAGAGAGAGGGATGGAGAGGGGGGAAGGGAGAGAGGGAGAGGGAGAGTGATTAAACTACGGGGTATTCAAGAAAATTGGCAGGAAGGCCAAATGGAAATTCCAAGACCATATGGTTTCAATGATAAGGCCTCATCATGCCGAGCAAAGAGTTGCAATTCCAGAAATCAGCTTACTCCTAATACTGATCCCAAGTACTCAAAAGATGGAATTTGATCAATTGGACCTGAGGAGTAAAGCCATGGATGCTAATACTGTTTATCATGGATTTTCTTCAGAACACACACTTGGATGCCCAAGAGTCAACTGGCTATTTTGTAAAAGGAACTGTGAAAATGTAATAGTCCCATGTAAATGTAGACTATTTGGATAAGAGGAAAAACATAAGTTTTTTCTAGCTGGCCAGAAGAAGCTCCATCTATTGACAGCTCCCAGTCAGTCTCCTTATGAATTATGTTTCAAGTTGCCAGTATTTGGGAGGGTGTCTTGGCTCTTAAATACAAGAGAATGCTAAAATAGTTAAACCCAATTTTTCTGCAGGCACAAAACACTAATGCCTAAGAGAATCTTATTTATTTGTCAATCAAGTATAGGATAGTAGTTTATATAAACATAAATAGAAAGTAATGATAAAAGATGACAATAGGACACTAGGGCAGGGATGGTAGACACAATGGTGCACTTATGCACGCCCCTTACATATCTCTTAGAAAAGGGGAGAGGTCAACTGTAGACAATCTAAGATTGAAGAATTTGGGGTTTGGGGAAGAATCTTCCTCAAGTGGAGGCCTTTATTTATTTATTATTTATTTATTATTTAGATTTGTATGCCGCCCCTCTCCGCGAATTCGGGGCGGCTCACAACAAAAATATAAACAATTGTACAAATCCAAATAGATTCAATAAATTTAAGTATTTAAAATAGGTTAAAAAAGAACCCCACTATATTAACAAGCACACACACAAACATACCATACATAAATTGTACGTGGCCGGGGGAGGTGTTTCAGTTCACCCATGCCTGACGACAAAGGTGGGTTTTAAGAACTTTACAGAAGGCAGGGAGAGTAGGGGCAGTTCTAATCTCCGGGGGGAGTTGGTTCCAGAGAGCCGGGGCCGCCACAGAGAAGGCTGTTCCCCTGGGGCCCGCCAACCGACATTGTTTAGTTGACGGGACCCGGAGAAGGCCCACTCTGTGGGACCTAATCGGTCGCTGGGATTCGTGCGGCAGGAGGCGGTCTGGAGATATTCTGGTCCGATGCCATGAAGGGCTTTAAAGGTCATAACCAACACTTTGAATTGTGACTGGAAATTGATCGGCAGCCAATGCAGACTGCGGAGTGATGGTGAAACATGGGCATACCTAGGTAAGCCCATGACTGCTCTCGCAGCTGCATTCTGCACGATCTGAAGTTTCCGAACACTTTTCAAAGGTAGCCCCATGTAGAGAGCGTTACAGTAGTCGAATCTCGAGGTGATGAGGGCGTGAGTGACTGTGAGCAATGAATCCCGGTCCAGATAGGGCCGCAACTGGTGCACCAGGTGAACCTGGGCAAACACCCCCCTCGCCACAGCTGAGAGGTGGTTTTCTAATGTGAGCTGTGGATCGAGGAGGACGCCCAAGTTGCGGACCCTCTCTGAGGGGGTCAATAATTCCCCCCCCCAGGGTAATGGACGGACAGATGGAATTGTCCTTGGGAGGCAAAACCCACAGGCACTCCGTCTTATCTGGGTTGAGCTTGAGTCTGTTGACACCCATCCAGGTCCCAACAGCCTCCAGGCACCGGCACATCACTTCCACCGCTTCGTTGACTGGGCATGGGGTGGAGATGTAAAGCTGGGTATCATCGGCATATTGATGATACCTCACCCCATGTCCTTGGATGATCTCACCCAGCGGTTTCATGTAGATGTTAAATAGCAAGGGGGAGAGGACCGACCCCTGAGGCACCCCACAAGGGAGAGACCTCGGAGCCGACCTCTGACCCCCCACTAACACCGACTGCGACCGGCCAGAGAGGTAGGAGGAGAACCACTAAAGAACAGTGCCTCCCACCCCCAGCCCCTCCAACCGGTGCAGAAGGATACCATGGTCGATGGTATCGAAAGCCGCTGAGAGATCGAGGAGCACCAGGACAGAGGATAAACCCCTGTCCCAGGCCCGCCAGAGATCATCCATCAACGCGACCAAAGCGGTTTCTGTGCTGTAACTGGGCCTGAAACCCGACTGCTTGGGACCTAGATAATCAGCTTCTTCCAAGGACCGCTGGAGCTGGAGTGCCACCACCTTCTCGACAACCTTCCCCATAAAGGGAAGGTTGGAGACTGGAAGATAGTTGTTAAGTATGGCTGGGTCCAGGGAGGGCTTCTTGAGGAGGGGGCACACAAGCGCTTCTTTATAGAGTGATGGAAAAACTCCCCTCCCCAAGGAAGCGTTGGTAATCTCCTGGGCCCAGCTCCGTGTCACCTCCCTGCTGGCCGAGGCCAACCAGGAGGGACACGGATCCAGTAGACAGGTGGCCTTGTCCACTTCATCAGGTGTCACCAGATCAAACTCTTCCCAGACAGGTGGACAAGTACGTGCCCCAGTCACCTCGACTGACTCGTTGTCAGTCGACTCTGTTTTACAATTGGAGTCGAGGTCGGCCCGGATCTGAGCGACTTTATCAGCGAAAAACGTGTTAAACTCCTCGGCACTACTCTGCAAGGGCTCCCCAACTCCCCCCTGGTTAAGAAGGGAGCGGGTCACCCTAAACAGAGCGGCCGGGCGGGATTCCGCTGATGCAATCAAGGCGGCATGGTACGCGCATCTTGCCGCCTTGAGCACCACTTTGTAAGTCTTAATAAAAGCTCTTACAAGTGTTCGATCAGATTCAGACCTACTCTTCCTCCATCGCTTCTCTAGACGTCTCTTTTGGCGTTTCAACTCCCGGAGCTCCTCGTTGAACCATGGGGCTCTACGGGGTCTAGCGCCACGGAGAGGTCGCAAAGGCGCAATCCGTTCAAGAGCCTCCGCAGCAGCCGTATTCCAGGCCTCCACAAGAGACTCCGCCGAACTGTGGATGAGTGCCTCTGGAATAACCCCAAGCGCCGTCTGAAAGCCCACCTGAACCCCTAAGTCCAACTTCAGCAAGAGAGACTCGCAACCCGCAATTTCCGGAGCAATGAGCCTACGCAGGCAAAGGCTCTCCCTGGCTATAATAGCCACTCCTCCCTCCCTTCCCTGGGGTCGAGGTTGATGCCATATCTGAAACCCGGCTGGGAAAATTTCAGAGAGAGGAACACCTCCCTCCGGGCCCAGCCAGGTTTCAGTAATACAAGCCAGGTCGGCCTCCTCATCCAGGATCAGGTCCCAGATGAGGAGAGCTTTATTTACCACCGACCTGGCGTTAAGCAGCAGCAACCTGAGTCCAGGGCCAGAGTTACACTCATCACCAGTACCCAAGGTTGGGCTCACAGAGCCAGAACAAGGGACCGTTATTAAGCAACGGTCCCTCGTTCCCCTGGAATGGCTAGCTCTGTGGCCCCCGGCATATCTGCCTCTCCCCAGCAACACAGGGATATAATGCCGATGCAAGAATAGAAATTTAATGAAAGGTGAACGTCTTTTTTGATCCAAAGTAAAATAAAAATTGAAATGTGCAATGTAATCCAGACCAATCATCTTGATACATATTGTAGCCCAGATAAGTTGCCTAAAGGTCTTAAAATTACTGATGATGAGTATGTGCCCTTAAACTGTTGGCATCTGCTGACAGCAAACCCAAACAGACACACCCAAGAGCAGTCCACCTAGGAAGATGTTATGTCACTTTGAAAGTACTTCTCAACTACTATGAAAACAGAAATCTTAAGAGGAGTCTTGGGAGGGCAGGGGAGCAGAATTAGCTGGAGTGAATTTACCCTTGTTGGTGCTGAAAATATTATGTACCATTGTATAGTTGTGAACATGAATGTGATCTGGCAGAGATATCTGTCACCATTGATTGCCAGAAATGACTAATAGGGATCTCTTTCCTCCTTTATAGCTCCATGTGAAGCTGCATACTTAGTGGGAGAGTACCACCGAGGGGGAACATGAGAACTGTACCCTTCTGCTAGAATCTCCAAACAAGTTCATGGTCCATTGAACATCAGGGAAGCTGTCCTACCAGATTTCTGATTAATTTTTTTTTAAGTCTGCAGGGCAGAAGGTGACTTTTCTGAGGTAAACAGGTCTCTCTTCGTATTGTTTCAAGGTAAGTAAGGTTTCATGTTAAATAATTAGATTAGCACTTCTCTGACTAACACATTAACTGAACTTTGGCTGGGAAAATTTCTTGAAGGCACAATATTGGTTAAGAGAGCTTTCTCAGAAAGACTAAACCTCAAACAATAGAGTGAGGAGCCTGTAGGTTTGGCCTAATTCCAAAAACCCCTTGCTTTATGTAGCTCAGGACAAATTTCTCTGTTGACCTTTTAGATGAAGGAAGGGAGACATTTCAGAATATAAAAAGGACTTCTTTCAATGGAATATGGTGGGGGAGTGTCAAAAAAGAAAGAAAGAAAGAAGCAAGATGGCAGATGGTTGGTAAATCCACAGTAACTGAAGTTATCCATCCTAAAATAAAATACAGGAAATAGCATAAGGGCATAGTATAATCTCTATATAGTTGTCTTGCGCTCATAATTGCATAACTCATTAGATGTGCAACCTAGCTTGGGCTATTTGTCTGTCTAGGCAGATAATATTTATACTTAAAAATAATTCATGTTTTCCCCAAAATAAGACATCTCCTGGTAATAAGCCCAATCGGGCTTTTGAATACATGGCAATAATGCCAAGTGCTTATTTGAGGGTTCAAAAAAATATATAAAACCGGGTCTTATTTTGGGGAAAACAGGGTAGTAGTATATGTTCATTGGGATAGATGCTGTCTTACATATTTAAATGTATATTCAGACCCATTTCTGTATAAATCAGCATCAGTTGATGTGGATAAAAAGAACATTCACCTGATTCAGCTATTTTCTCTTTTAACCTTACACTCTGTCATGAAGTGGTTTAAAGTGATGAAAAGATATTTTGTGGAAAAGCAAAAGTGTTTGCAAAATTTTAACTCAGCACCAGCTGGGAAAATTTTACAGCTATATTTTTTTAAAAATAGAGGTGTGTAAAATCTTTTGTGAACAGTTTTAGAGATAATTTTCAGTTGTCCAGCATTTGCTATCAAATTTGTTGCATTTTAGGATTATAAGCCTTTAACTTTTGCTCATTTTTGGCATCAAATAAACAGGTCTATGCCACAGCCAACTTACCACAGGACAACTCACTGCGGAACAAGATTTACACCAATATCAAAGAAATGGTAGACTACAATAATTAAAGAAAGGATGCAAATGGAGGGTCAGAATGAAATGTGAATAACAAAAATTAAAATATTTTTATTTATTTTAAATAATCAAATTTAACTGTTAAATTATCCAGCAGTGATTTGGCCGTGATAAGTTGGCTGCGGCGAGTTGGGCCGTTCCATAAATAAACACTGTCTTGGAAAATATTTATTTATCCTATAACCATCAAGAAATGGTTTATTATTATTTAATGAAAGATCATGTATTTGCTCTTTAAATCAAAGCATGGCATTTCTACATTAGTCTTCATTTAAAAACTGGGTGCCCTAGAAAAGTCTGTGATTTGATGATAAAATTAAATATATCTCGCAAAATGCCAAGTTACTGGCAATCACACATAGCTCTGTGAGCAGTTGTGTGTGTGTGATTTTGAGTTAGCATCGACTCCTGGGAATAGTACTGAAAGCAAAATTGTACAGAAGAGCAATATTAAAACAATCTTAATAGTTCAATAGATGTTTCTTTTTAGCTCTGAACTAAATTCATTTCAAGGAAAGCGTAGCACTATTATTTTCAACAGGATAAACATCATTTATGTAAAGCTGTAGGTTGAGCTGTGAGCCGCCCAGAGTCCTCCAGGAGTAGGGCAGCATATAAATCCAAATAAATAAATAAGTCCAAATAAATAAATGAAAACTTTATCCTGTATTATTTTAATTTTTTGTTTGGTTTTGTTTACTAAAAGCTATGGAATTTTTGCTGAAAAGGGATACAAATTAATATAGGATCTGGGGATTTATTGATCAAAGAACTATATTTATGGGAAGAGGGGAACAATGATATGTAATTGGGGGGGGAGAGAGATTGTGATAAATATGTTCAAAGAACATCAGAAGACACTTTGGATTTCTTTCTTCTTTCCCTACTTTCTGTTGCTTTTGTCAATTTTTACCTTTTCTTAATTCCTTTTTTATTTCATTCTTTTTTCAATTTTACCTTTTATATGTCTATAGTTTTGTAAGCTAATGTAAAGTATTTTTTAATAAAAAGTACATTTAAAAAGAAAAGATTATAGCTGGCTACTGGTGGATTTAATCTTCCTTTTTATGATCATGGCAAAGTATGTATTATTTTAAGTAATTTAAAAAAAAAGACAATGCTTTAAAGAAACTGGCCCAAATGAAGCCAATGCCCTAGGTCTGGATTTTAGGGTTGCAACATTTGAAACCTGAAACCTTCTCTTTGGCACCTGTAACCACTTTGGGCCATGAATCCATGGTGCTTTTAAGATATCTTTTTTTGCTGAAGAGCTAGAGGCATTTAGTCTTGCCTGGTCCAATACATATGGAAAGAATCAGTTGGGGAAGATGAGATAAACGTCTTCCACTTAATACAAAACAGTTTCTGAAAAACAGATCTGAATTAAATAATGTCCGTGCTTGAACTTGAGAAATCCAACTTTCACAGTGTTTTACTGACAATGTTTAACGAACAAAGCTGGTTCCACTCCACACTTACTATAGTCTGAGTACTACCAGAAGCAAATAAACTATGCATTGCTTGAGATATGTATGGATCAGGATCTGAATTAAATAATGTCCATGCCTGAACTTGAGAAATCCAACTTCTACATTGTTTTACTGACAATGTTTAACGAACAAAGCTGGTTCCACTCCACACTTACTATAGTCCAAGTACTACCCGAAGCATACATGGATCAGGGGTGGGTTCTAACTTACCATCGCCACCAATTGGCATCCTCCCACACCTTACGGCTGCTCATGGCAATTTTTGGCATTGTGCACTTTGGCAGTGCCAAAAATTAAAAAAAATCAGGGGGGAAAAAGCCAAAAACAAGATGGCAGCACATGTGCAGAGCCAGAAACTCGGCTTCTGCACATGCACAGGAGGGAAAAAATAAAAAAAAATTATTTAATTTTTTTTTAAAAAGATGGCAGTGTCTACAGACCGGCACTGACCAAACCAGCTCCATGATGTCACCAGTGGGTTGCTATCGGTTCGGATGAACTGGTCCAAACCAGGAGAAACCCACCTCTGATAATATCATTTTTTGCTATTTAGTGTATAGGAACTATAACCTTGCAATAGGGATCATCTTTCATATCCTGAACATAGTCTCATCTTGTGTATATGATCGTGAAAAACAATTTCTATCTGATAACTGAAATCTGTATCTTGAAGATTATGCCATGACCTACACTGTGGTTTTCATCAAGTGATCAAGCAGCCTCCTATTTGCAGCTGTCATTTTATATAACTTCCAGCTGGAAAAAAAGTCATACAAAACGTAGGTATGTAAACAAAAAAAAAGGCACTCAAGGAAATTGTGGAAGTTTAGTTAAGCAGAACCAAGTCTAGGTAATCACCCTTACGAGATCGTGTCCAACAGGGAAGAATCTCTGTCTCTATCAAGAGACAAATTAATCCCAAATTCTAGATGTTGCGCTAGTATTGCAACTCTGAATTGTTTTATCCAGAGCAAGAATCAAGAGATAGCCATAGTGCTAACTACACTTCTAAGTCTTCTTCTTCCTAGAAGAACATCTATCGGCTGTAGAATTGTGAGGAGGTGGGATGTGGAATGCCTTTTTTTACTGGAGCAGAAGGTCCACAGGTTGTCTTGACAGCAAAGGAACTGTTTTCACCTCACCTGTATTAATCCCCCATTTTATTCCTGCCACTGATGAGTTGAAAGGTAGCTGGTTACCATGGTGCCACTTCTACCATAGGACAGCTACCCTTCACTGAGAGCATGTTTGACATATATCTGACAGTCTAGGCCAGGGGTGTCAAACTTGCATCATCACAGTGTTGTCACATGATATATTTTTCCCCTGGGCCTGGGTATGATCAGCGTGTGACACATCTAGCCTGCAAGCTGCAAGTTCAACAACCCTGGTCTAGAATAAGACTGCTGGGCATATGTATAAAATGCCCATCCCCTTCCCTGGAAGGCAGGGGGAATAAGGAAAATTCTCCAAAGGGGGAGATTTTCTGAAGGTGCCACTCTTTCAGTTATGTGGACCTTCCACGTGAGGAAACTGAACTGGCTTCTGCGGTGGGGTTGGGTTCTTACCTTCCCCACCGGTTTGCATTGTGATGGAAGTGCACGTTTTGTACCCACATTGTAAGCCTCCTGGTGCAGGGCTTTGGGTGAGGCCAGAGGAAAGTGCTGCTGGGGCAAAGAGCTGAAGGGCCTTGTTCCAGTGGAACATCTCAGCCCATTCGCTGGCTGGGGAATTCTGGGAGTTGAAATCCAAATATCTTCAAGTTGCCAAGGTTGGGAAACACTGGACTAGTCCATGCCTACTGTGGCCACGCCCACCCAGCAACCAGGCAGAGAACTCCTTGCTAAAACTTTTGAGGCCTACCTCTGGGTGAGTCTGTTTTTAATTTTGTTCTGGCTACCGAATATGAACTGGCCAAGCTAATGGGCTAAAGCATAGAAACTGGGAGGCGAACCATGGTGAGAGTTCTCTATAAAGGAAAGTAGAGCTACAATGACTGAGACAAGAAAAGAATTTTTAAAAAAGATTTTGCAGCAGTTTGAATTAGACCACAGCTTGACTAGAAGTAAATCATCTTGTCTAACTACCCCTGCTGATGTCATGGGAATACAAAGATCCAGAACTACTTTCATTCTGCAGCAAAACCCTCACGAAGAAGTGCCTTCAGTGCCAATTCGGTTTCCAAATATAAATATTTAAAGAGGAGAGGGGTGATGCCATTTTCCTGACTGCTTAGAGTGCTCATCCAAACATCCTTCAAAATCAGCTTTCTGTGCAGACTCAAGGAGCTAGGGGTGACTTATCGGATCCCTAATTAGTCTCTTATAAAGAAAAGCATTTGTTTCAATCTACAGCTGTTAGAGTTCACAAGTTTATCCGCAGATCCCTAAATCCTTGGGAGCTAAGCTCCTTTGATGAAATCTGAATGTTTTCTTTAAAATGGCTGGGGTTTGCCTGTTCATAAATTTGTTTATTGTCAGGCTGTAACTTTTCTGCACTGCCTTGCCCAATGTCTTTGTCGAATGAGAAACCACAGTGTACCAAATAGGCATTAATAACTGAGGAAACTATCTCTTGGATGAACATTAAGAACTTCTTGTTATGGTTCAAAGCTGGCTTATATAAATCCTAAAACGAATTGTATATAGTAAAAACATTGGAAAAAGAGAGCTATAGAGAAAGCACACATATTAAAAATAAAAACCTGAAGTGCAATTGATGTGTTTCAGCTATTCGGTTTTGACTAGGGAACAACTGCTGCCAATAGCAATATTATTTCATTTTCTTTCCTACTGGAGAGGCTATATAAAGACAATGGTTTATTGTAAGTGTACATAAATGGCTATGGGACTACATAGTTGGACTGTGTGAGGCGGCGCTGATTTGCCTCAATGAGGCATTATAGGCTACAAAAAAGATGAGGTTCACCTCACTGAGGCAATTTGCTTTGATAGAGCACTTTATGCTGCCCTGCAGCCTCAAATGGCATTGACAGAGGCTGGAAGAGGATTCTGACGCAGTGTTGCATAAGCGCTGGAGTCACTTCTGGTTCCTTCAAGTGCCAGAGGCAACAGCTGGAGGTGAAGCGAAGCAAGGAGGCCCTGTGGCTTTTGGAAGCAAGGAAGCCATGTGGCTTCATGAGACAGCTTTGAGGGAACATTCCAGTTGAGCTTTGTCAAAGGGAACCATCTCTTGAAGTCCTGCACCAAGGTTTTCTGATCCTTTTTGGTTAGAACAATTTTGGCCCTCTCTGGCTTCATCTGGGTCCTCAGAGAGGGCCAGCATACAAATCTAATAAATTATTATTATTATTAAGTCTGCATTGGTTGCCGATCAATTTCCGGTCACAATTCAAAGTGTTAGTTATGACCTATAAAGCCCTTCATGGCATCGGACCAGAATATCTCCGCTTTCTGCCGCACGAATCCCAGCGACCGGTTAGGTCCCCCAGAGTTGGCCTTCTCCGGGTCCCGTCGACTAAACAATGTCATTTGGCGGGACCCAGGAGAAGAGCCTTCTCTGTTGTGGCCCCGACCCTCTGGAACCAGCTCCCCCCAGATATCAAAGTTGCCCCCACCCTCCTTGCCTTTCGCAAGCTCCTTAAAACCCACCTCTGTCGTCAGGCATGGGGGAATTGAAATTTCTCTTCCCCCTAGGTTTATAGAATTTATACATGGTATGCTTGTTTGTATGATTGGTCTCTTAAATTGGGGTTTTTTAGATTGCTTTTTAATATTAGATTTTTTACATTGTCTTCTTTATTGTTGTTAGCCGCTCCGAGTCTTCAGAGAGGGGCAGCATACAAATCTAATAAATAAAATAAATAAATAAATATTATTATTATCTTAGACAGGACAATAAATCTTTACTGTCCACAAATTAATTAACAGCTAACACCAGAAGCCTCTCAGACTTGACATGGCTACACAAATTGCTTTAGCAAATATAAAAAAATGAAGTCATACATACATATCTTCAGAAGACAGGAATTTGTCCATCCATCTGTCTATCTAAAGCAGGAGTGTCAAACTTGATTTCATTGAGGGCCGCATCACAGTTTAGTTTGACTTCAGGGGCCCAGGGCCAGCTCAACGTCACTTGTGTCAGGGTGTCTGTGGAGACCCGAGTGCTCTGCCATGGATAACAGGCTTTTGAGGCCAAATCTAAGCACACCGTGGTCCAAATCCAAGTCCCGGGCCTTGAGTTGACACCTTCCCTCCCATCCTTTTAGCCAATTGACTTCTTTCTGCTGCCTTTGATGCCTTTGATGTTGAAGCAACTTTTCTGTGTTTACAGTTCTATCCACCCTCATGTTTATAGCGTTTGGGCATGGTGATGTATGCACCAATGTTTATTGGTGCATACATCACCAGCTGTAACTACATTGAGTAAGGTTATTTATTTAATTATTACTATTATATTTGCAGACAGAGCAGGGACATGGTACCAGGGGATTGCTGATGCTGCCCAATATGGGAGCCACATTTGTGGCATATTCTGCTTCATTTGCTGGATGAACTGGTTCATTTGGCTCACAGCTTGGTACTAATATTGAAGCAAAGCATTGGCAAACTGATTTCCAGCCAGCAGGGTTGAGATACATATAATGTACTATATACAGTACACTGTGTATACCAGCATGTACAGAAAACACATGTGTACCAGCCTAAGGCTTAAATCCTAAGCTTTTCCCTTTCTTTCTGAGATAGCATAATGTTTTCCTAGCTATGAATATCAGAGACATCTCATTTCCTGTTTTCCATAATGGTTCTGTTTGATCAGGACCTTGTTAATTCTCACTGATCAGATCTGGCAATATATGCCCCAACCATTTATTGATAGAAGGAGAGAAATAGAGTGAGTGCCATGGTCGTTGAGGGTGGGGAAGAAGGCAGCTAGCCTGGAAGATGTTCAGCATGTGACAAGGAGACTTTCGAGAGAACCACAGTGTTACAGCCAGCTCCTTTCATAGCAGACTTTGAGTCAGATGAGCCAAGTCCATCCGAGCATCGGAGACCTGTGTGGCTATCGGAGGATTCAGACTATGATGGGGAAGGTCAGATGGAAGCTGGAGGTTCTGGAGAGATAAAGGTAGAGGCCCCTGCGATGCCTATGGAACCCCCAGCTAGGGCCTTGTCTGGGTCGGATGAGGACGAGGTGATTAATGATCCAATCCTGAATGTGTGTGTGCAAAGGATTAGGGGGAGACAGGAACAGTTGCACAGACACAGAAGGAGATCTTGATCACAGCTGAGCATAAAAGGGGAGGTTTGTGGGAGTGTTCTTTTCAGGAGTTATCATTCATGGTTTAACAGAGAAAGAGATCCAGAGTTTTCTCTAAATCAACATCCCTGCTTTCTTGGAGAAACCCAGCCTTTGGGAAACTGCTTTATGAAAGACTGTAGCTATTGCAAAAGTAGTTAGTACCCTTGCTTCAGCCCAATTTGGAGACATTATTTACAAACCATTTTTTTTGGCATAATTGTGGTTCTCAGCCAATGTGTTAATGAAATATATTTTTGTATTTCTGAAACTCCAGTCTGTGTGTTTTACTTTGACCTTAATTACTGCTCAGCTGTCATGTCAGGAAGAACGCACAGGAAACTAACAACCTTGGAATTATTATTATTATTATTATTATTATTATTATTATTATTATTATTAACTATTTATTAGATTTGTATGCCGCCCCTCTCCGTAGGGTTGGTAACTGGCATGCTAAAAAGTTCCAAGACTACACAAAGGCCTGTCTCCATCCTTCCCACTGACCAAAACTCTTCAATCGGGACTCTCCTCCACTGACCAACACTCTTGCCAAGCGAGTACAAGAGAAGCAAGGCAACCTACCAAAACTGAGGAACCAAGCCCTGAGGTTTTTCCAGTTTAATGGCCCACTTTAATGGGTATTGTTGGTAATCCTGCCATGCTCCACCAAGCCTGTCATCCTGGAAAATCTTCAGCACATTCTAAGTGAATTCCAAGCACAGTGAAGCTGCTCACTCAAGAATCTCCTCTGGGGTGCTGAGGAGATTCTAGACTGAATAGCTTCAATGCTCACTAAAACAGTCTTAAAATCACTCATCTTGAAAGCATTTTGGCCAATGTAAATGCACAATGCGCTAAAGTAAAAATGTCTCCCCATCTTTGAAATGATTTGAGGCTTCTTAAATTGCTTTGTTGAGATTAAGTGGGAGTGGAATGGGGGAGAGGTTGGCTTATTTGCTTCAGCCAAGGAAATCATATTGCTTCCATTACATACATTTGTTTATCAAAGTGAGTTTTGGTGGCTTCACTTAAGCATATCATAAGAACTTGCTGAGATCTTTCTGACACTGAGGCTGTGGATGAAGTTTGGAAAATAAAAGGTCAATGCTTTTAGCCTTCCTCAATGCTGAATTTAATTTGATACATACCAGATGAGGCCCGGGATTATAATAAAAGAGAACCTTGGTTGCATAATTTAAATTACATTTTAAATGTTTTCATTTGCTCTCAAAGGATTAAGAATCCAAGGGTAGAATCATCCAGTCTCTTATGGTTATTATTTAACCAATTTTTATATTATTTCAAAAGAATGTATAGATTATCCTGGATTCATAAGATTTTCTCAAAAAAGAACAATCCACTGCTCCGTAAGGGGTTAAGGAAAAAAAGAAAATAAAAGAAGGAGAGAGGGGAAGAGTTAAAATAAGATTTTTTTTCCTTTCCCATCTGCTAAAATATAGATCTGTGGCAGGAAATAAAGTTTTGCACTGTTACATGAGCCAAAATATTCGCACTAAACTATGCAGTCTCCAGACTCTGCACAACTTGGAATCAGCCAAGTAAAAGTGGAAAAAAACATTATGCAATCTTGATATAAATTTAACCCTAATGTCTAGGAATTCTTACCAAATCGAGTCTTGATCTTTCTATTTGTGAAGGGTATCCTGGACATTCACTGCTATATTATAGCTAAGAACCAGTTTGGCATAGTAGTCTAGAAATCAAGAGAAAGTTTTGAGACTAGTCTAAAGCTGCCATGCCTAAGACGATGCAGGTACATAAGAAGGGTGGACAAAACCAAGGAATCTTGTCTAAAGGTATCACCTGAAGCAGACAAAGGAAATTGGGCATGAGCCAGGGGTGGGCTACTGCCCGGACAGTGAGGACGCAATGGGGTAGTGAAAATGAAGCTCCACCCCAGAACACCCAATTAGCACTGAAAGATGTTGAAACAAAATGCAGGGCATCCTGCATAAGCCATGCCTACAGTGTGGTAGTAAAAATTTTGGTAGCCCTTCACTGGGGCCTGAGCACATGGGGAAGCCTTCCTTGAGGTACATCCACAGCTACTAGGCTTCATAATCAACAAAGAAGGACTGTGTTGGGGGATAGATTAGTCCCGAAGCCCACCCCCTCTTTGAGTTGTATTTAGCACCAGGTGTGGTAACTTCTGTTCTTCTGGGCAGTTGAGAAGGATGTTGCTAAGTGTGGATGAGTGTGTGTGTGTTTTATTTTTATTTTTTTATTTATTTATTTTGTCCAATACACAATAATACACAATGAAGGTTATAGAGGATATAGTAGAGAGGAAATACGAGATATAGGAGAGTATAGGACAGGGGATGGAAGGCACTCTAGTGCGCTTATGTACACCCCTTACTGACCTCTTAGGAATCTGGAGAGGTCAACCGTGGATAGTCTAAGGGTAAAATGTTGGCGGTTAGGGGATGATAATACGGAGTCCGGTAATGAGTTCCACGCTTCAGCAACCTGATTGTGTGGATGAGTGTGGATGAAAAAGAGCAAATGTATATACAGTGATCCCTCGAGTATCGCGAGGGTTACGTTCCAAGACCCCTCGCGATACTCGATTTTTCGCAATATAGTGGTGCAGAAGTAAAAACACCATCTGCGCATGCGTGCCCTTTTTTCCATGGCCGCGCATGCGCAGATGGTGTTTTTACTTCCGCACCTGGAAAGACCCAGGGAAGGTTCCTTCCGCCGCCCAGCAGCTGATCTGCTCGGCGAGATCGGGGTTTCCCCGCCGCCCACGCAAAGGGGAAACCCCGATCTTCGGCTCCTCGCTGCTGCCGCGCCTGCCGCTTGTCCGCCCGCCGCTTGTCCACTGCTTGTCCGCCTGCCACTTGTCCGCCACCTGCCTGCCCGCCTGCCCGCCGCTTGTCCACCCGCCGCTTGTCCGCCGCTTGTCCACCCGCCGCTTGTCCACCCGCCGCTTGTCCACCCGCCGCTTGTCCGCCCGCCGCTTGTCCGCCTGCCGCTTGTCCGCCCGCCGCTTGTCCACCCGCCGCTTGTCCGCCGCCTGCCAGCCCGCCTGCCTGCCGCTCGGTGCACGAGAGAGGGAAAGTGAGAAAAAGAGGGAGAGCAAGAGGGGGAGAGATAGAGAAAGAGAGAGAAGGAAAGAAAGAAAGAGATGAGAAAGGAAGGAAGAGAGTGAGAGAGAGGAAGAAAGAGAGAGAGAGAAGAGTGGAGTATTTTTTAATTAATATTTTCTGAAAAATCGCAATATAGCGTTTCGCGAAGATCGAGATCGCGAAACTCGAGGGATCACTGTATTGTAACCAGTAAAATTTTGCTGTTATTTTAAATTTACTGGATCTCCATGTATTCTAAAGATTGAGACCAATGATATTAACATGTGAAACCCTGATAGACATACAGCAGCATCTGAACTGAAGCCTGTAAATGCATTAACACTCGGTGTATCTTGTGGTTGAGATGTACCACATCAGCTTGCTGCCACCAAATATCATCAACATGAAAATTCTGTCTTTGTAGTGTACCCCGGTTTTTAAACCAGGTTGAAATGGATCCAGATAATCTGTTTCTTCCAAGATCTTTGGTAACTGTTGTTCTGGTACAAATCAACTTTTCCCAGTCAGATAACTCAGCACAATAAGGTATCCCAGATCATTTTATTACAGGAATTCTCACAATAACTCACAGTTATGATGCGATTCTTCTGCAGTATAATCTTTCCCATTGTGCAGGTAAAAAGAGGTTGAATTGACCCAGGCTCTAGGTGTAGCATCTACATGCTGGCTGGTTTAATGGGTGAAGACAAAGACCCTCTTGAATGTTCTCTCCAATTACCCCTCATCCCGGGTCAGAGCCAATAGGAATACACAAATGTGGTCACATGTAGAACTACATTACCCAGAGTGCAATTTAAATTTCCCCTAATGCAATATCTTAAAGAGACATGCCTAAATACAGTCCAACTATCTCTGTCTCTGGGGACAGCACAACTGTCTTCTAAGCACTTTTTCCTTAACTTTCTTTGCAAAGGGAAGATGTGGCTGGTTATCCAAGTGGGAAGGGTTTGGTTAAGTCCTCTTGAGGAGGAGGCTGGCATATCCTTTAATAACCCATGAGCAGCCAGGTTTAACAACAGGCAATTCAACTGTCAGAAGGATCTTGTTATTCCTTGGGTGTGCAGAATTGAATTCAGCCCAGTAACATAACAAGACTGTGCCCCAGGCAACTTCATCTCCAAGCAAATCTGAGAGACTTTGTCTACCAGATAGCATGAATATTCCTCACCACAGTCCTGAAAATGGTCCTTTGGCCCAGCACTCTCAATAGGGAGAAAATCATGGAATCGCCCTATTTAGGGCTACTATCAGCAGATGCAATAATGGCAGAGAAATAACAATTCTTCACCATTAGATTTCTCAATACAATGGCTTGATTCAAATTGATTATATGCCATCAAATCAATGTTGACTATTAGCAACTGCATAGACAAAGGTTCTCCAGGATCTGTCCCCTACCTAGCTTTTCAGGGCTTCTACCTGGCCCTTCAGGTCTTCCAAAAGTGTTTCACCTCTGTTTAATCAACTGATTTCATATTTCGTTGGGTTGAGCTTTTTGAGCTTTTACATGTTTGTGCTTCTTCCGTTCCATGTGCCTGCTATGTTTCTGTCTTTTCAGATGTAGCTTTTTTCTTCCTACATGGTGATATCAGCAACTAGATATCCTAAAGGTTTTAATCTAACTCAGTGGTTCTCAACCTTTTTAATACTGCGACCCTTTAATACAATTCCTCATGTTGTGGTGACCCCCAACCATATGTCTAGTGTCAATTCTCCCAACAGAGCTTTAAGCGGATTGGCAGGAAGGTCAGAGGGACACCCCCACTGTGAACGCCTGATTGGTCGGATTGTAAAAATATGTTCCGAGGCGCCAGAATAGAAGCTTTAGATCCTAACACCATGGGAAATTTGTCTTTTCCCATGGCTTTAGGCGACCCCTGTGAAATGGTCATTCGACCCCCAAAGGGGTCCCGACCCCCAGGTTGAGAACCACTGATCAAACTGCATCATAACATCACTAGTACTCTAAAGGGTTCTCAGCTCTTCTACAATTAACATGTTGAGTGCCAACCAATCCGAAAAATGCATCATCAGTATTATATTACCATTATTTTATCTTGTTTATCCATGTGGATTCCTCTATGAAATACAAAAATGGTTTTAGCATTACCTTCTGTGGCATTGTACGAAAAGATGCCTTTGGCATTGTGCCATTGGTGCCATTATCACTAAAATTATCAGCATCTTCATATATTGCTGATGCCTTATATAGGCAACTGCTTGCTTTTTGCTGGGCTACTGAGATGAATTGTTCCGAGGCGCCAGAATAGAAGCTTTAGAGGCCTTGGATGACTCTGCAGAGAGTGTATGATCTTAATGTGCCCTCCCAGTATTAATTGCTTCATTGTTCCACTGTGATAAGACATCATAGCGAGACTTAAAGGGTAAGAGGTGGAGATGTTTCAGACAGCAGGCTAAACAGTGGCTACATTCCCCGCCCCCCCAGTCAAGTGTGTTGTGAATACAATTAGAAAATGGCTGTTTTTGATTAAGTAATATAGAAAGATCTGGATTGGGGGAACTGCCGCTGCAGGCTAGGAGTTTAATATAAAGTCTATGAATTGTCCCTGAGTTAACTCAGCTTTCATTTGATGGTGGGAAATCAGCCCTGAAGGACTGTGTTCTGGTCTGTTTACAATTAGTGATGCCTTTTTTATGATTTTTAAAAAATTGCCTAGGCCAGTGAAGGCAAACCTATGGCACGGGTGCCACAGGTGGCACGCAGAGCCATATTTGCTGGCACATGAGCCGTTGCCCTAGCTCAGCTCCAATGTGCATGTGCATGCCGGCCAGCTGATTTTTGGCTCTCACAGAGGCTCTGGGAGCGCATTTTGGGCTTCCAGAGAGCCTCTGGGGGGAATGGGGGAGGGTGTTTTTACCCTCCAGGGAAGCCTTTGGAGCCTGGGGAGGGTGAAACACAAGTCTACTGGTCTCACCAGAAGTTGGAAAACAGGCCATTTCTGGCCTCGGGCCTCCAAGCAGGCAGGGGAGTTGTTTTCGCTCTCCCTGGACATTGAATTATGGGTGTGGGCACTCGCGCATGCACGATAGCGCGCACACAGGCTTTTTTGGCAACCAAGGAAAAAATGGTTCGCCATCCCTGGCCTAGGCACACTGAAGGAAACATTTTTCTATCATAAATTCATTTAAAAATGTATTCATTTTTGCTTCCCATACTGAAATAATCCACTTTGATCTCTCTGCAGGTATGGGGCTACTTTTATCACTGAACTCTTTAGGCAGTTACTGCCAAAGACAATTTTGTCTTTGAGCTCAAACTTAATTTTCTGTGCAGACCAGACACACCAATAACCAGATTTTAAAACAACTGTGATCATGAAGCATGAAAGTGTAACAATGAAGATGTGAGTTTCAGAGAAGCAGGGACAGTTGGCTGTTCTGCTCAAAATGGCACGTTCAAGTGGCACATAATAATCCAGTATCTAATTATGAAACATCTTCCAATTTATCTGCTCTTTAGAAGTAAGTGACAAGTAGGAAAAATAATTGTTTCTTCTTTTCTGGAAACACTTTGCAGTCGTCCTTGCCATCCACATAAGTCTACATTGATTGGTTCACTTAATGCTCAACCAACATATTGTTAGTAGGTGTCAGCCAATGTGTCAAAGAAAATCAAATGTTTCCCTTTCCATCCACATCTTCAAGAAAGACTGTCAGTTTTGTTGAACCCTTTTATTTGGCTCACTCAAAGAACACAAAAACAATTAATGGGTGCTTCCCCCCCACACACACTAGAAGGTGGTTCCAATTGATGGGACAGAGCTTTCTGTGTTGGGACTGAAAAAGGTATACTGGCCTAAGTAGGGCCATTAGCTGAGAATGAGCCAAGATTGACATGGAGGAAAATCTCATATGCCTTCAGAGATATCAGAGAATGAATAATCTGGATTCTTGCCTTTCAGAATTGCCTAGGCAGACATTTTAAAAAATTGTAGTCAATCAAAAACTTTTAAACAAAGGCATAAAATGTTATGGCTGCTTGAAAGAGTTGTAAAGAGATGCTAATCTATTCTCTTATTCTAAAGTACCTTTTTACAATCAAATCTAAAATGTTCTGTTCCACATGCCTAAGAGATTGTGTGCTAAAACACCAGTTCTATATTTAAATCCACTGTTTTCCCAATAACATCTTGTGCAAAACTCTTTGGCAACTTCTGCACAACGTGCTAATAATAGGCCAGTGCTTAGGAGCCAAAAGGGCACACAAATGCATGCCCACATCCATAATGCAATGCCCTCTCCCCCCACACATGCACTCACAACCCTTCCCCTGGGCACTGCCCCCAAATACAGGCACACAGACCTGACTAAAGCCTCCAGACTTCCAGTAGGCCCATTGGGCCATTTTTTGCTTTTCTCAAGCTTTAGGAGATTTCCCTGAACCTTGTAGAGGTTCACCTCCCACCACCCTCTGGAAGGCTGAAAATCAGCTGGCCATGTGCACTGGAGGTGACATAGGGCAACCCCTCCCATGCCCTCAGATATGGCTCCAGGTATATATACGGTAATGGGCAGCCAAAATTCTTACTGCCACACTGTGGGTGTGACTTACTTTGTGGGTGTGGCTTGATGGTCATGTGACCGGGTAGGAGTGGCTTTCCGGCCATGTGACCAGGTGGGAGTGGCTTGAATGATCATTATCGTTCAAGTGAACTGTTAAGTCCTCGATTTACAACCTCACCAATGTCGCTCACTGGGGTTAGAATTTGCTTGGCGTTTCCCACCCTCTATTTCCTGGGTCACCCCCCCACCTCAGGCTGGGTAGCTAGGCGAAGGGGTACCGATCAGCTGTTGAGAAAAGAGGGGTGGAGGAAAAGGACCTCCTGCAACTCCTACTGGTGCTGGTCTCCCTGCCGCTTTCTGAGGAGGAGGAGGAGGAGGACAGGAGGGGGGGGATTAAAAATATCGGAAAGCCGAGGGAGAGTCACAAGGTTATTATTGCACTATGCATTTTCATCTCAGCTGCGGGCAGAGTGAGGGCTTCATGGGGGGGGGGGGGAAGAGGAGGGGGGGAAAGGAGAGCCGAGCTGAGACTGGTAATCCAGGAAGTGACTGACACCGGTCAACTGGAATTGCGCACGCAGCTTCATTTCTGCCGATGGAACTGTGTTCCACCCTGTCTTGCCTGCTGCCCACCCCTATATGTATGTATGTATGTATGTATGTATTTATGTATGCATGCATGCATGCTTGCTTGCTTGCTTGCTTGCTTGCTTGCTTGCTTGCTTGCTTGCTTGCTTGCTTGCTTGCTTGCTTGCTTGCTTGCTTGCTTGCTTGCTTGCTTGCTTTTTTCTTCTGTTGGGGACTGATTCTCAAAGCTTCACTTCTTTAGATGCACCATGGGATATTCATGATAATAATTCCTTAAGATCTTTCCTGTCTTGAATGACTAGTTAGCTGCCATTTTTCCCATGGATATCACTGTCATTACTTTGCAGTAATTTGAGAATACAGATGAAAGAAAGGATGCAATTTTTATACAATTTTAAATTAAAGAAAGCAGATCACGGAACCATAATTTGAATCAGTGTCTTCTTTCTTCTTCTTTCCTTTCTTTCTTTTTTCTTTTTTTCAAAACATGAAAAGCTTTGAAACAAGCAACTTGGGCACTGCCTGATTTATGCAAAGCTTGGTGAGGGTTGTTTTATGACCCACTAAACTTCAGATGGTGCTTGTCGTCAGTTGTCTATGGAGATTCTCAGTCATCCAGGTCATGGTTGTCCCAAAGGTGCTTTTCCAAAAGGCAAATTTATTATTATTTATTTATGAATGTGATTTTTAGGCCACCCAACTCCTTACGGACTCTGGGTGGCTAACAGCAATATAAAAACAAAAATATAAACAAAATAATAACAATAAACAATAAATCAATTTTAAGCACCCTTAATGAAAATATTCATCCATAAGCGAGGACAAGATGAAACCGTTCACCAGCTCCAGTCTTGCTGGAAAAGCCTTGTTTTTTCCGCTTTTCGGAAAGCCGGAGGGGATCATACAGGAGGGGATCATACAGATCTCAGAGGGAGTTGATTCCATAGAACCGGAGCTGCCACAGAGAAGGCCCTCCCACATGGTCCTGCCAGTCCTTGAAGACGTTTCCCTTCACATCCAAGAAACTTCTTCAGTTCTTCTTTATTGCCTTCAGTTACAATAAAACTACAAACTGAAAATTATTCATGAGCTTAAGGTGAGTTCTTTGTTATATAAATGTACTTGTTCAATAAGTCAGAAAAAAGGGGGGAAGGAAGGGAGGGAGGACTATATATATATTTAAAATCTAATGAGAATTAACCATTGAAAATCCTGAATGTAAATTATAGACATAACTAGTCACTAAAGAAGACATATTTGGGAGCCTGACTTTACAATAAACTTCTCCAACTCTCCTAGGATTAGTTTTCAGATTTCACATACCTGCAAATAGCAGAAACAATGTTGTGGTGATTACAAAAATGAGACAATTAAATGGCACCTATTTGTATTAACCCAGCGGTGAAATCCAATTTTTTAAATTACTGGTTCTGTGGGCACGGCTTTGTGGGTGTGGTGTGGCTTGGTGGGCACGGCAGGGGAAGGATACTATAAAATCTCCATACCTACCCCACTTTAGAGCTAGCCAGAAGTGGTATTTTCCAGTTCTCTGAACTACTCAAAAGTTCTACTACCAGTTTTCTGGACTACTCAAAATTTCTGCTATCGGTTCTCCAGAACTTGTCAGAATCTGCTGGATTTCATCCCTATGCTTCTAATTAAAATGTTCCTGCAGCCACCTATACCTGTAACATGATTTTATCAACATTGTGGACTGTAATTGCAAGTCCAATTAGTTCCTAATTGAATGAATGGATTGACACTGTGGGCATCCATATGCAGGTTAAAAAATGGCTGTATGGGACCAACCCTTTTCACTTGGATCACACATCCACATATATTAAAAAGGGATGGGGCATTGAGCCCACTTTTGGCTCTCCAAATGAATAACTTGAGAAGGATACAATGGCAACAGGAACACACTATGTTTTATTTAAGCATTTAAATGTTTCTTTTCTAACCTAGGCAACACAGTTCATTTTTTACCCAGAAATAATATCCATGCTGGAAGAAAAACAATGCCCGTTTTATGCATGCAACACAGCTCTCAGCCAGCTAATGCTAATACATGGAAAAGAACATGCAGCACTTACACCATTCTTATCAAAGATAGCAGCTCCATTGAAAATAGAAAAGTGTGGTTATTTTTAGCACCAGTGGGCAAAAGAATCAACCACCTCCGTTTGAAGGACAGCTGCAAAATAGGCAGCATAAAGTTGAGAGACTGTGCAGAATATTAAAGTCAAATTTCCAGTGTATTTAATTATAATAACAAATTAGTATAATAATGGAGCATAAAAATAAAAATGTCGGAAAAAGTGTATCATCCCCCATTACCATCAACCACTGAAGATCACCCATTTAGCAGCTCAGAGTCTGTTTTGGAGTGAGCAGCATATAAATACAATAAATAAATAAATTCCAAAAGGTAAAGGTAAAGGAGGCCCTGAAAATTTTAATCCGCTAGTCATTGCTTACTATAGGGCAGACCTGGGCAAAATGCGGCCCGAGGGCCGGATGCAGCCTGCCCACTGTCTGTGACCAGCCCGCGGAGGTCAGTCCATGTTTTCTAGATAAGAACTGGGTGTTCAAGATTTAATATATAATATATAATAATATATATAATATATAATATATTGTATATAATATAATAATATAATATAATATAATATAATATACGGTAATATAATATAATATACTATACTATACTATAATATAATATAATATAATATAATATAATATAATATAATATAATATAATATAATATAATATATAATTATAATAAATTTAACCCAGTTCTACCCAATAATATACAGTATTGGGTAGAACTGAGTTAATTATATTAGTCCAGCCCTCTAAAACCATCCCAATTTCTCATGCGGACCTATGGCAAAATTAATTGCCCACTCCTGCTATAGCGGATGGTACTCAACTCCTTTTCAAAGCCATTGAGCCAGCACAGTCCAAAGACATTTCTGCCAGCAGGATATCATACAGCACTGTTATTCCATTCTGAAGCCCTATGAAAAAGGAGTGCTCTCACTCCTTTCCTAAATGACAAAAGGATGGGGCTATCCTGATCCTGGGGGCAGGACCCCACTGAGAGGGACTACTTCTGACAAAGCCTTCTTTTGGGGGTTTCTGATATCTTCATCTCACAAAGGGTGGGAACCTATAGATCACACTGAGTGGGTAATTCCATATAGAACTGGCAATCCTGGGGGTAAGAACAGCTTAAGCCAGGGGTGTCAAACTCAAGGCCTGGGAGGCCTGAAGCAGCCGGTGGGGTGCTTAGAAAAAATAGAACTTAGGGGAGCTGCGTGCGGCCCTCCTGAGCTCTATTTCGCTGCTAGAGGGTTGCAGGAGGCCATCACAGCCAAAAATAGAGCTCGCAAGGGCCATCGGCCACCACAAGTGCCCCCAATATGAGTGACATCAATCTGGCCACGCTCACCCCAGCCATGCCCAACTCAGCCTTCCCAATGTCAAAGATAACCCCGATGCAGTCCTCAATGAAATTGAGTTTGTCACCACTGGTCTAAGCCATAAAAAGTGTTGCATGCACCTTGAAGTGTACCTGGAGGCCTAATGGCAACCAATGCAAAATAGATACATTTTTCAAAATGGCTAATAATAATTCAGATACTATCTTCTGTGCTATCTGCAACTTCTGCGTCATCTTCAAAGAGAGGGAACTCTAGAAGGAACTGTGGTAGTCTAACGATAAAATGACAAGGGCATGAGCTATTTTCTTCTGTACCTTCTGATCCAAGAAATGGCAGACATTGAAAGCTAGACAAAAGGTCTCCTGGCCAATGCCTCCAGTTCCTGCTCTAGTTGTGGCCAAACCTCTAAAGAGGCAAACTGAGGAAAATCCCAAAATTGTGTAACTACCCCTTCAAAACCAGTGTCACACCATCAAGGGCAATAGATCCATGAGATTACTGTATTAACCACCTTGATTTTTACCCACCCTTTATTTGGTTGTATTTTTTTCACAGTTGAACTGACAGTTATTTCCAACCCCATAACGATTTCAAACCAGCAATGCAAATGACTCTAATTGTTAGGTAAAAATATTAGGAGAAAAGCATGAATGTACATTCCCCAGGTTAGCAAATGAACTGTTTTCTTGGGGAATTTAATTAAACTTCATATGATGGGCTGCTTTTATATAATTATGAAACAATTCTGCATTTGGGTTACCATCTTTTGTCTTCAACTACTAGCATTCGCTTCCTGTTGTCTCTTCAAACCCTAACCTAGTCTACATTTTGCTCTTTTAGTGCATGAGTTTTCCTCCTTGCTTAACCAAGTTAAATATCTACCTTCGGCCTTAAATCTTTCCATCATCTTCAGCAAGCTTGTGTGTCTGCAGCTGTGAAAACAATGCTAAGCTACGCGTTAACCCAACCAGGAAGCAAGGGCAAGAAAGAAATCTAACATCTGTAATTCTCTCCCTTAAGAATGCCAATGGGGAAGGAAACACACCGATAGAAAAAACAGGGAAGCAAATGCCCAGCAAACATTTGTCAGGATTTGATTGCGGGGCCTAGTCTAGCACCAGGAGAGTGAACTTTAGCATGCAATTGTCAGTGATGTTCTTTCACTTTCAAAAAATGGAACTCATGAAAGGTTATCTTCTTTGATTTCAAATTTAAAGGGATAATATCTGATTTTGCTATTGATAAAAAGAATAGGATACTGAAGGCCCCACCTGCCAAGGACTGCAGGAATGTGATGAATTGCACAAGCCATTGTGTCATTAGTCTTAATAATAATAATAATAATAATAATAATAATAATAATAATAATATATTAGATTTGTATGCCGCCCCTCTCTGAAGACTCGGGGTTGCTCACAACAATGATAAAAACAATATTATAGTGAAACAAATCTAATATTAAAAAGAAATATATAAAACCCTATCATATTAAAACCAGACAACACATACATACCAAACATAAAATATAAAGAGCCTGGGGGAAAGGTGTCTCAAATCCCTCATGCCTGGCGGTATAGGTGGGTCTTGAGTAGTTTACAAAAGACAAGGAGGGTGGGGGCAGTTCTAATCTCCGGGGGGAGTTGATTCCAGAGGGCCGGGGCCGCCACAGAGAAGGCTCTTCCCCTGGGGCCCGCCAAACAACATTGTTTAGTCTAAAGAGTAATCTGGGGGTGGGTATGAAATGAATACATTCAGTATGAAGATAAGCTTGGACACCCAAAAGCATCCTTTGGCATGCAGAATGGGAAATGCAACCATTATAGTGCCTGATATTTCAGCAAACTCACTATTACTGAAAAGCTTTGTACTCAAACAATTGGAGGCAATAGTGGTACCCAAGGACCCAAGCGTTCTCCTTGTAATCAGAAATGATTCCCTCCTTGAATCAGAAACATCCCAAGGATGGAGAATTCATGGTTGGTGAGCACTGAAAAGGCTGGGGAGCAGAATGGAGGTCAGAAGCAGGAACCCACTCACAAGTGTTCCAGACTTGGGACAGGAAGACTCTTTTCAACAGTAGGAACAAAAGAGGCCTACAGGATGTAGGCCTCGGGTTTGTTCACTGGCATAACTGAAGCAAAAAGAGAAATGCACAAAACTCTTGCCTCTCAGAATTATTTTCTGCTTTCTTAGATTCATTTGAAGCTGTTTTTAGGAGCCGGTTTAGTTTGAAAGCATCAGGGGAATTGAAAGAATCCCAGATTGTTCCCACCCTGGTCTGCCATGCATTATTTCCCATCTTTGTTTTGTTTTTTTAAAGTCATTAATGTAAAGATGTTATTTATTTGTCTTCTGCCTCATGTATCCCAGCAGCCGGTCAGGTCCCACAGAGTCGGTCTTCTCCAGGTCCCGTCAGCCAGGCAATGCTGCCTGGCAGGGCCTGGGGAAGGGCCTTCTCTGTGATGGCTCCGACCTTTTGGAATCAACTCTCAGAGATTCACACTGCTCCCACCCTCTCAGTCTTTTGGAAGGCTTTAAAAACTTACCTTTGCTGTCAGGCTTGGGGCTCCAGCCAATAATATAGCTACTCTGAATCCCTTTTGGAGTGAGCGGCATATATTAATACAATAAATAAATACTATAAATAAATATGACTGAAGTATGGATGAATGTGGTGGAATGGTTATTATTGGGGTTTTTAGGACAAGTTTAATATTTATTATAGGTTTTAGGTTTTATGATTAGTTTTATAGATTTTAATGTTTGGATATGCTGTAATTATGCTGTAATTTTGTATTTTTGTGTTGTAAGCCGCCCTGAGTCAATGAAGAAGGGTGGCCTAGAAGTCGGAAGGAAGGAAGGAAGGAAGGAAGGAAGGAAGGAAGGAAGGAAGGAAGGAAGGAAGAGGAGGAGGATGGATAGATAGATAGATAGATAGATAGATAGATAGATAGATAGATAGATAGATAGATAGATAGATAGATAGATAGATAGATAGATATTATATTCCTCTTCATCTGGAATAACTTAGAACTGAAGCAGCATGCCTCATACTTTATCCAGGAGGCCAAACTTTGCCATATGGATAGAATTATCATTTGACACAGACATCTGAGTAGAGTCCAGGTTTACTCCTTTTTGCTTTTTTACCTCTTTTATCTCCCATCTCCCCCATTGTATTACATAGGAGAGGAAGACAGGAGAAAAAGCAGCAGAGACTGCCTCAAGGGGAAGCACGGGGTGAATAAGGGTGCACTTCCTATTGGACCAGCGAGTTAGCTGCTTCAAGAAGCTCACCCGCACTGACAGCATGAGAAAACAGCAACAGTGGTGCATCTGCAAACAAGAACTGATGGGACCAAAAATAAGACAAAGTAATAGAAAATGAAGAAGCTAAAATGCTTTGGAACTTTAAAATTCAAATAAACAAGCAGCTTCAAATACAAATACATTAAAATATCATCAAATATACAGAGATTGCTATATCAGTCACAGTGAATCAGCAGAATGAATGGAGAGAGCAGAGAGAGAATCATGTTTTCTGGCTCCCCCATATGGCAATTTGTAATACTACCTCTTAAAGCTATAGTACTTCAATAGAAACAAACATTCATTGTTAGCTTGTTTATATATTGCAAACTCAACTGTACTAACAAAAATGACCATCCATCAATTGCAAAAGGCAGCTTTATGTAGAACAGCTTATATCCTGCAGTGATACATTTATAACAACCTCAAACAACATATTTTATTCCAAATCCTTTGGAAGGAAGGATTCAGTCGATGGATAAAATGTCAAATCAGTCTAAATATATGGGTGACCATGCAACCAACTATAATAACAAATAATAATAATAATAATAATAATAATAATAATAATAATAATAATAATAATAATTTGGGACCTCCAAAGTGAAGCAGACAGTGGAAGAAGAGAAGCATGCATTAGCTGACTATGTGAAGGAGAGCAAAGAGTCAGCGTTGATGGAGGTCAACAATAGGAAGCTTCTCAAGGTGAAGCAAACTAAGGACCAGTACAGAAAAACTGTAACTCTATGTCATATGGACAGTTGGTGGAACAAAGCATTGCATGTCCAGTTCCTGGAGAAGATTGAAGGCAAAGTGGATAAAGAAAAGACCTGGTCATGACTTACAAGTGGAACATTCAAAAAGGAGACAGAAGGACTAATACTGTCGGCACAAGAACAGGCCATTAGAACAAATGCTGTCAAAGCCAGAATTGAAAAATCAACAGACGATCCAAAGTGCAGACTCTGTAAAGAAAAGGATGAAACAATCGATCACATACTCAGCTGCTGCAAAAAGATCGCACAGACTGACTACAAGCATAGACATGATGCTGTGGCACAGATGATCCACTGGAACTTGTGCCAGAACTACCATCTACCAGTGGCAAAGAACTGGTGGGATCATAAGCCCGAAAAAGTGGTCGAAAATGAGCAAGCAAAACTACTGTGGGACTTCCGACTTCCGACACCAGACATCCCGATTGTGGAGAAAAAGAAAGTATGGATCATCAACATCGCAATCCCAGGGGACAGCAGAATTGAGGAGAAGCAGCTAGAGAAATTAGTGAAATACAAAGATCTAAAAATCGAGCTGCAACAACTCTGGCATAAGCCAGTGAAAGTGGCCCCAGTGGTACTTGGCACGCTGGGTGCAGTGCCAAAGGATCTCAGCGGACATTTGAAAACCATCGGAATTGACAAAATCTCCATCTTTCAATTGCAAATGGCCACTTTACTGGGATCGGCAAACATAATTCGCCACTACATCAAGCAGCCCTAGGTGCTTGGGAAGCGCCCGACTGGTGATGAAATACAAAATCCAGTATAGTGATCTCGTTTGCTATGTTGTATTGACATAATAATAATAATAATAATAATAATAATAATAATAATAATAATAATGATGATGATGATGATGATGTCAACAGCAATGATCAGTATAATGCACCCAATAATTTGAATAAAAAATGATTCATACCTTAACTACCTGTATTCTTGACTTACAACAGTTCATTTAATGACCAATGTTAACAATGGCGCTGAAAAAAGTGACATGATTGTTTTTCAGAGTTACAATCTTTGCAGCCTCCCCATGGTCATGTGATCAAAATTTAGATGCTTGGCAACTGGTTCGTACTTATGACCATTGCAGTGTCCCAAGGCCATGTGGTCACTTTTTGTGACCTTCTGACAAGCAAAGTCAATGGAGATCCAAATCCACTCAATGACCAGTTTACTAACTTACCAACTGCAGTTTTTCATTTAACAATGGAGGCAAGAAAGGTTGTAAAATGGGACAAAATTCACTTAACATGGAAACAATGGAAATTTTGGGCTGAATTGTGGTCGTACATCGAGGACTTCTTGTAAATGAGAATGAAGGAGAAAACGAAGGAGGAGAAGCTCTTCTAGTTCCTTTAGTAAGAAAAGAAGCTGATGGTGGAACTCAAGCAGGAAAGGTGGAGAAATACAACACTTTCTATTATTGTCCTATAGCTTGTCCTCAGGTGTAAATGTGTTAAAATATGATTCAAGATGATTGATCTTTCATTTCCCAAGGCAGAATTGTGTTGGGTTATATAACGGCTAGGGAGCCCATTCACCCCACTGGAATTATCTGAGGAAATAATTGAATTCTCTGACGCAGGTTTGGAAGGATCTGGGCGTGCTGCCTCTTTTGCAACAAGCCCCCGCCCCTCGCAAACATGCATGCTGAAACTGTTTCCAATAACTAAATTAATTAACAATAATGTAACAATAACCAAGATTGCAAGATCGTTGGAAATATGGTTGCCTCACATGGAAAGAGAAGATCATACGTTTGCCCCTAGAACTTCTTTCTGATCAGGGAAGCAGCAGAACAGGAAGTGTGACTGAGTCAACTGGACTTCCAGTTCTTGGTAAAAAGTGTTATGACATTTGTGGCATGGTCAGGGTGACGGTTATTTAGAATGCCTAGTGGCACTTCTTTTTTTTTTTCTTTTTTTAGCATCTGTACACATATATGCTTGCACAAGCAGGAGGTGTGGAATAAGTAACTAACCGAGCTGGCAATTCATAGTTTTGGCTCCCACAAAGGAACTGAACAGAAAAAAAACCTCTGTTTCCTGAGATATTCCCATTCCAGAAGAAAGATTTGTGGGCTCCATTCTGGGAAGACACACAACAGAGTTGCTGTAGATTTCAGATTGCTTCTTTCGCTTGCTCAAGAAAGGTCACCGAGAACATGCAGCTGCGAGAGCAATCATGGGCTTTCCCAAATATGCCCATGTCACACCAACACTCCGCAGACTGCATTGGTTGCCGATCGGTTTCCGGTCACAATTCAAAGTGTTGGTTATGACCTATAAAGCCCTTCATGGCACCGGACCAGATTACCTCAGGGACCGCCTTCTGCTGCACGAATCCCAGCAACCAGTTAGGTCCCACAGAGTGGGTCTTCTCCGGGTCCCGTCAACCAAACAATGTCGTTTGGCGAGACCCAGGGGAAGAGCCTTCTCTGTGGCGGCCCCGGCCCTCTGGAACCAACTCCCCCCAGAGATTAGAATTGCCCCCACCCTCCTTGCCTTTCGTAAGCTGCTTAAAACCCACCTCTGCCGCCAGGCATGGGGGAATTGAGATACATTTTCCCCCTAGGCCTTTACAATTTTATGCATGGTATGTCTGTATGTATGATTGGTTTTTTATATAATGGGTTTTAACTGTTTTTTAGTATTGGATTATACTGTTTTGTTACTGTTGTTAGCTGCCCCGAGTCTGCGGAGAGGGGCGGCATACAAATCCAATAAATAAAATAAAATAAATAAATAAACATGAATGAACTCCGAGAGCCTGTTTGTTTATATGCTGTTCTCAGAGGCTGTGTACTGCCAGCTTACAGAATTGTGTTGCTCTGATGTAGCATGTTTTGAGTGGCTCTTAAGTCATCCCAGTCTGAGTGATTTTGGAGCCTGTGGTTTTTCTCCTGTTCAATTCCAGTCATGTAACATGGAAGTGTGGGAAAACCTAATTCTTGCCATTACTTTCTTTTATGGTTCTGGCTAGAGATCACATACGAGTCCATCATCCGTGCATGTCTGCTTTTCCCCCCATATAAACTTATTCAAACAGCAATCATCTGGTTTTCAATCTGGGGTGTTGCTTTCAAATATACATTAGGATTTTTTTTCCCAGTAAAAATGTTTGCAATTATGGCTTTTCTTCTCCACTCCCGGCCAAATGTTCCTCGGCTACACATCTTCTATCAATTAAAAACAAATCCTTCTCTTTCTAAGCCATAATCTATTTCTTCTTCTTGCTTTTTGTACACAGGTAGCCCCTGACTTGGAAGCCTGCCCATTACAGTCATAAGTCGTAACAGTCATAAAGTAAATCATTGCATGACCAATATGATTTTTATGACCTTTTTTGCAACAGTTGTTAAAGGGTTCACTTAATACATGGACTCATCTGTTTGCTATGAGGTGTTTTCACCAAAAACCAAAAGTAAACCCCACATTTTTGCAAAAATGTCATAAATCATTGTCATGTGATTATGGGACACTGCAAAGAGCTATACAGTAAATGCTGCGTGGAGCGCCCAAAATGCATTCATGTAACTGGGTTGGAATTACAGAACCGGGTCATAAGTACCTTATGGGAAATCTATCATAATGTCTAACGGTAACTAAGCCATCGGCCATAAGTCAGGTATTACTTGTCTCAGCAATTGTTTATTGCTGACTATTTCTTCACAATGTTTGTGATCATTGTATCTTATATGGGATATTTGCAGGGCTGGGCTGCTGCCCGGATGGGGGGAACGTAGTAAGGTAGCAAAAATGGAGCTCCAACCCAGAGCACCCAATTTGCACTGAAAAATGTTGAAAGAAAATGCCGGGCATCCTTCATAAGCCACGCCCACAGTGTGGTAGTAAAATATTTGGTAGCCCTTCACTGGATGTTTGTAACTGTTATTGAAGTGAATTAACAAAAACATTTTAAAGACTTTTTTCACAATACAATACTATATTTGTATGACAAATAAAAAATAAAATAAAATAAACATCTTGCGCTGCTCCAGAATTTGCTTAGGTTTTCTGTGTTCTTCCCTTATCATTGCACATTCACCCATTGAGCTGATTTATTTCGGTGCCAGTTGCATTTTTTCCTAAATCACGGTACACAAAATCTTGTGAACTGTTCTCCCATTTTAATGATAGACGTTCATGTCTCTTCTTGCTTCCCTATTCCTTGGACTTCACCTAAAGAGGAAGGAGATGTTGATGGCTTTGCAGTTCCTCCTACACAGCAGTGCAGGGTTGCTGCCAGTTTGGACCGGTTCTCCCATACAAGTGGTGGAAATTTTCCCCCTCTTACCAAATCCAGTCACTGCTCCTTGAAAGTGGCTTTCAAAGAACCCTCTGTGCATTCATGGAGGTTTCTGCTCATGTGCAGAAGGTCATTTGTGCAACATGATGGAGGGGTGCGCGAGCAAGGGACATGTGTGCAAAACACACACTTCCGACGTGATGCAAACCGGTAGAGAAGGTAAGTAGAACCCACCCTGCTTCACAGTCACTACTGCCTCTTTATCCAATTATTTTACATGTAATCAGACAAATGCCCACCTTCTTTCACATTATATAGCAGCAAGGGTTGAACAAGCTGTTTTGACTGCTTGCTGATCCTTTCCCCACATGTATTGTGGCCCAGGTAAAGACAACTTAGCAAAATGGTTAGTATACAGGCTGTTTTCCCCTTCTTTTGCTAATACTAAACAAGATAGAGATGGGATTCAAAAAGATCTAGACAAGCTTGAACAATGGGCTGAAACTAACAGAATGGTATTTAACAGAGAGAAATGCAAGATCCTACATCTGGGCAAAAATAATGAAAACAGCACATATAGAATGGGAGGGATATGTCTGAGCAGCAGCACAGGTGAGAAGGACGTGGGTGTATTGGTAGATCACAGATTAAACATGTCAACAGTGTGAAGCAAAAAAGGCAAACACAATCCTGGGATGTATCAAGAGGAGCATAGAATCTCGCTCACATGAAGTAATTATTCCTCTCTACAGTACTTTGGTACGACCACACTTGGAATACTGTGTTCAGTTCTTGGGAGCCCAATTTAAAAAGGACATTGATAAACTAGAGCAAGTTCAAAGGAGAGTTACAAGGATGGTGAGTGGTCTGGAAACCATGTCCTATGAGGAACAGTTAAAGGATCTAAGGATGTTTAGTCTACAAATATCTGAAGGGCTGTCACAGAGCAGAGAGATCAGCATTGTTCTCATTAGCACATGGAAGGACTAGAAACAATGGAATGAAACTGCAAGGGAGTAGATTTAGATTAGATATCAGAAAAAAATTTCTAATGGTAAGGGTGATAAACTGGTGGAACAGTTTGCCACAGGAGGTGGTGAGCTCGCCTTCACTGGAGGTCTTCAAACAGAGACTGGACAGTCATCTTTCTGGGATGGTTTAATGAATCCTGCATTGAGCAGGGGGTTGGACCCGATGACCCTGGAGGTCCCTTCCAACTCTATGATTCTATGATTATATTATTCTTTTGACAGGAATCAACCAGCTAGAGGCAAGGGTGGGTTGTAACTTGCCTCACTACCAGTTCACTTCCTTCCATGCTGTATGGGCACACCTTGTGGGCATGCACATGCTTCAAGCAGCGTGCATACACAGTGCCAAATAATCCAATTTTTTTTTAAAGTCAAAAACAAGATGGCAACACATGCACAGTGCTGGGAACTTGGCTTCTGTGCATGCTCAGAAGAAAAATAAATTCCAAAAAAAATGGCGGTGCCTCCAGGCCGGCACCAACTGAACCAGATCTATGATGTCATTGTGAGGTCACCAGCGGGTCACTACCAGTTTGGGCAAACTGATCCAAACCGGGAGGAACTCACCTCCGGCTAGAGGTTTGTTCTTTTTGTTGCAGTGCATGTCTGCTGAACAGCATGTTCCAGCAATTTCCTTTATTTCTCTTTCATGCACACGGGGGAATGTGAGGATTCTGTGTTTTTCGTCATCCATCTCAACAAGCAATTTCAGCATCCTGTTCCTATCTTTAGACATTATTTAGAATGTCTCTTCCCCTCTTCTTCACTTCAGTCACTGTAGCAACATGCAACCATAGTTACAGATGGGGGAAAGGAGGGAGGCTTGCAAAACTGCTAGTGTGAAGCTCTTTCACCATCACAGCTAAAACGTTCTTAAACACGAAAACTAAATTGGAACTAAGTTTCCTCATAGCAATCTCTTAATAGCAACAGCTCCAATTTTGCTGCAACCACATACCATTCCTTCCTATAAACAGAGTTGTATAACTTGTGTCTAAACAGAGGCATAGGGTCAAGAACAATTGCTTCTACTTACAAAAATTTCTACTTAAGAACCTGGTCATGAATTAAGTTCTTAAGTAGAGGTACTACTGTATATAGAAATGATTTTTCCCAGATCATGTGAAGCTACTTTTTCTTTGTTCCAGAAATGCCCGGCTGACGGCTTAAACCGCTGGCCGAAATTACCTCCGGGGCTGGGGAGACGCTGCCGGCAGCTCTTTCAAGCTCCGGACTTCCGGGTTCCTCTGGAACCCGGAAGTTTGGCTTTTGGCAGCGCACCAAGGTAGCGCGCTGCCTGCTGGTCGGGGGAGGTCCTGAGTTGCCCTATTTAAGGGTGACTCAGGCAGGACCTCCCCCTTGCCCTCGGCTTTCCTGAAGCGAACACCCGCCCCCCGTCCGCTATCAACAGTGTGTCCTGAGAAGGTCGCCTCGTGGCCGAATAGGAATTTTTTGCGGCCTCCTCTTTAGAGGTGGCCTTTTTTTCGCCTATTCCACACTGACGGTGCGGACTGGATTGGTTAGGGGGTGCAGCGCACTAGGATATCAGTATAGGCCTCCCTCTGGTCATTGGGGTTTGGCAGGTTAGTGGCGGAAATTGGCATTTAGAAGCAACTGCGCATGCTCCTTTGGGCATTCTTCAAAGGGTGATGGACCGCCTCTGTCCAGGAACTAGAGGTTGGAGCAACATCGGGGATTGGAGAGAGGATGTCCATGGGAATCACCGGATCCAATATCCCACGGGCATTGGAGGGTGAACTCCTCCCACATGACAAAGGGGCGTGGCTTGGATCCAGGTGAAGGTGGCTACCTTCACCTGGTTCAGCAAGGAGTTTTTGCCCAATGTTGCCAAGGAATTTTCTGGTAGGAATTTCCGCCCCGTTAGTTTTGGCCTCTGCAGGTCCTTAGTTCATTCTGAATTTTAATATTTAAATTGACGTATTTAAATTTATTTAAATTTATGTTAATTCAATAAATGACCCATATTTAATCCACAACATGTCTCAGCATCGTTACTCCGCCTCCGGGGGTAATCTCTGCCTGTGGCTCTACCAATTGGCAAACTCTAATAAACATCTTGTCTCTCTGGTGGAGATGTGTCAGATATGTTCCATTCTTCAGGTTCATTACTACTGTTCATAATTTAACTTTTTAGTTTTTTGTTGTTTCTATTCTACCTTAAGCAAATCTCTTAAGACTAGCTCGATAACATCACATGGTCAATATCACGGTCCAACATTTTATTTCTCATTATTGCTAAGAAGATGCTTCTGGGGTGCTCACAAGTAAAAAAAAAATCAAGACAAACCACTCTCCCATCGACATTTCCATTTGCAGCTGTTATTTGGAGGCTTCCTGGCCTCAACCAAATAATAACAAAGAGAGCTGATTTGATCTAGTTTTTAATAAAGTAACAGGTTAGAAACCAGCAGACTGTGAGTTGTAGTCCCTCCTTAGATATGGCAGGGTGATTTTGAGCCAGCCACTCTCTCTCAGCCTAACCTATTCTCACAGAGTTATTGTTATGAAGAAAGCAGAAGCAGGAAGGAGTATTAGGAATGTTTGCTTCCTTGAGTCATTTACGAGAATAAAAAAATCTAAAATAAAATTTAAAAATAACATTAAATCTTCAAGATCAGTAGTTCTTGAAAGTCCTATCCTTCATGAATTTACTCAGTCATTTTTATTTATTGGAAATGCTCTGATCACTGTATTAATCTTATATTTTGTATCTGTATATATATATATACAGGTTTGAAACATGCAGGAGAGGCCTTCATCCTCCAGTGGATAGATAAAGGCTAAAATGATGATGATATATAGTTAATGACTGCCCAATCATCAGGTGGTCAATTAAAGCCATTCTGGATTGGGATGGGAGACTACTACCTGATTTAAGAAACACCTGGTCATCGGGATCCCCTGGGGGGATCACACAGAGAGTAACAGGAGGTCCACGAACCATGGTCTCCTGGGCCAATGTAGGACCTGTTCCTGTAGGATCTCCTGGACCACCTTGGGGAGAATAGCCAAAGGGGGAAAGGTTTAGAGGAGCCCTGCGGCCATCAACATCAAAGAGCATCCGTGCGCTGCCCCCCCACGACCAGTAACGGATGTAATAACAAGGGAGTTGAGCATTCCAAGATATGGCAAACATGTATGCTTCCATTGGGCCAAACCTGTCTGACAGCACCTGGAAGACCAAGGGGTGGATACTCCATTCTGACTGGTCAATGGTCTCACAGATCAGCCAATCCGCCATGACATTGTCTACCCCAGAGATGTGCTCTGCTATGAGGGAGAGCGGGTTTGTCCTCAACTAGAACCCCAGGGACATGGCCTTCGCCATGAGCCATCAAGAGTTAGTGCCAACCTGATGGTTGATGTGGGCCTTCAGTGCCACATTGTCGGTCAAGACTAACATGTGGCAGCCTGTGACGAGGCTCAAGAATTCCCTGAGTGACAGGGACATGGCACAAAGTTCGAATACATTGATGTTAACGTCCCTCTCCAGTGCCCCCCCCCCCCCCAGCGTTGGGCAACTGCTGCCTGACATTAAACTGTCATTCGAGACTGTCATCGGTGGTGGTGATGATTCTGGTGGGTTCTCAGAAGGGGACGCCTCAATCGATGGCAGGAGAGACTCACCACCCGAGGGAACATCTGGTAGGAATGGCACCTTGGTTCATGATACAGCTCATCCAGCCCTCTGAAATGCCAACAAAAACCTCTGTAGGTCTCTGGAGTAAAACGCTCACAAATTTTGACTGGAAGATAGAATCAATGTCCAAGTATGGAACAGGATCACACACATCCTGACCTCACCAAAGACTGAGTCAAAGAGGGAGTTCAGGGGCGCAGACAGAGATAAAAATCGTAACAGACTCAGTTCTTATCTGCTGGCAGGACGGTGTCATCCCATACTTGGATGTTGGCTCCACCCACTATGGAGAAACTCCAAGATGCATTGTCATTGTTCATTAGATTGGATATCAAAATTCAAGAGCTCACCACATACATATGATATATTAATATTATATGTAATAACTGGAAATCATGTTGACATGAGAAATAACCATGCCAATCATGCTTCCTCCTATTTGCCACATTATTGCATTCCATATATATTTTAAACAGTATGCAAATTTTTATGATACAATATTTCAATTACTTCACGTTTCTAATGAATCAGACCAAAATCTGAAGCAATTATATTTCCCCAACTTAGATCTGTGTACTATTTGACATCTAAGGCTAATTGCAGGGCATTCGCCATTTACTGTAAATACAGATGCTTATCAACTTCCTTGTTTTAACATCCCACGTAATTATAAATTTATTGCAACTTATGGGGCTTGCATTCACAACTTTGGTTATTCACAATCTTATGGGCATCCATTCAATTGATGCATTTAGCTGGTCTTTCTATGTTCCAGGCCTCATTGGCAAAACTCCATCAATCATAGGCATTCAGGAATTGGTATCTTTGGAACATGCTAATGTGTGTTCCATAGTTGGAGAATAAGAGGTAAAAAATAACCACCTTGCATCTTGAAAAAGCAAGGATGGCTTGTAGAAGAGGTGACAGGAAAAGGGTGTGTAAGTCATAGCATGCTGATCAAACTAGTTCATTTCTGAAGCAAAAACCGATCAAAGATTTTGGCCAAACAGATGCGAAGGTATTCTTAGTCCTTTGGCTTTTGCAAAGGCGAAGCATAATAAGTAAATGAAATAATTTAAGAGAGAAGAAAACCTGTCATCTTACTTACCTGAAAACTGATGTAACAAGCAACTTGACTGACCTGTTTATTGTAAGAGAAAATCCTACCTGCTAATCCTTTGGTTTGGCCCTCTGGTAAGGCTTTCTTGTACCTTGTTAATCTGCACACATTGTCGTCAAATAATAAAGTTCAAAAGGACTTGAAAGGCTGGATTAGGGTTGAAACGGTCCATTACAGAGTGACCAAGCCAGACTGTGGCCAAATCCTAATTATTTTCTACAAACATGAACCAAGATGTAGTATCAAAGGAATTATAATAATGTTTACATCCAATGCAATTATGCTACATTGATTGTCTGTATCACAAGGTATCCACATACAAAAAAAATGTCATGTTCTATATGATAGATATATAGAGATATATATAAATTCAGCCTCCTCTGTTTCAATAATATGTTACTCCTACACATGTCTATTAAATATCCTCCAAGAATTCTCTTCACTCTGCACCTTCTTTCATATACAGTACAGAATAATGTATTAATGAAATATATCAAATAATAAGCCAAAAATGTAATAAAACTTACCACTTTAATCACATAAACTTCTTTGGTGACCAATGCAGAAAAAATGATACAAAGTTGGACTTTAGAAAAAAACAACTAGCCCTAAAAGTCAAATGCTTGTGGGCTACTAGTTGCTACAAAGATGAAATTTCTCTATGATGGTTTTGATTGGTCTCAGATCCTTGCAAAGAGCCAGGTGGGTTCTTCAGAACTACAATAGTATCTCCTACACTTAATGAAATCACACCCCATATCTTTTATTGTGTGAGAATTTCTTCCATGTGCTGCAGTGCTGGAACAAGGTCAAAAAAGATACTGGAATTGGAGATATTGGAACACTGTTATGATGTATCCCCTGGTCCTTCTTTTCATTAAACTAGACATACCAGTCCCTGCAACCATTCCTTTCTTTCTTTCTTTATTTATTTATTTATTTATTCATTTATTCATTCATTCATTCATTCATTCATTTATTTATTTATTTATTTAAATAATAATAATAATAAATTAATTAATTAATTAATAAGAAAAAAATCCCTTCTTTTTTATTAAAAGAAATTAATAATTTAAAAAAACCAAAATCTATTACTATTAAAACTAAAACAACCAGCAAAACCAAAAACATAACTATTAATAAAAACAGGTGAGGGCTGGGGGTTTTTTTCTCTGTTATTATTTAAGTGCTTTTACCATATGCTTTAAATCAAGAGTCACTTCTCTCTCTGTTTCTCTCTTTCCTGTCATTCTCTGCCTCAATCATTTTCTCATTTCTCTTTTTTCTCCCCTTTTTTCTATCATTTCTCTCTCTCTCTCTCTCTCTCTTCCTTCCACTCCTCTCTCTCTTGATTTCTTCCTTTCTCTCACTCTCTCTCACTCTCTTCTTTCCTCTCTCATCTCTCTCTCTTTCTTGCTCTCTCTCTTCCTTCCTCTCTTCTCTCACTCTCTTTCTTTCTCTCTCTCTCTTTCTTTCTTTCTCTCTCTCCCCCTCTTGCTCTCTCTCTCTCTTTCTCACTTTCTCTCTTATTTTCTTTCTCTCTCACTCACTCTTTCTCTCTTGTTTTCTTTCTCTCTCTCACTCTTTCTCTCTCTCTTGTTCTCTCTCTCTTGCTATCTCTCTTTCTCCCCCCCTCTTTCTCTCTCTCTCTCTTTCTCACTTTCTCTTATTTTCTTTCTCTCACTCACTCTTTCTCTCTTGTTTTCTTTCTCTCTCACTCACTCTTTCTCTCTCTTGTTCTCTCTCTCTTGCTATCTCTCTTTCTCTCCCCCTCTTTCTCTCTCTCTGTTTCTCACTTTCTCTCTATCTTGCTCTGTCTGTTGCTCTCACTCTCTCTCGTTCTCTTTCTGTTCTTCTCACAGCGGAGACCAGGGAAGGTGATTTTAAATGTCGGGCGCGCTCCCCATCCCCCTGCCAGTCCACCCAGAACATTCAAAATAAGAAAAACCTTTGCCAGTACGCCCGACATTGAAAATCACCTTCACCAGCCTCTGCTGTGAGAACGCCAGCCCCGCCTCTCCTGCAGCCCCCTCGCCGACAACCCGGGACGAAAGTGCTCTCGGTGAAGAGACTGCGAGAGGGGAAGGGCGGGCATTCCCAAAGCGCTCGGAGCGGCTAGTGGCCAGATGAGGAGGATGAGAAGCCGCAGCCACCACTGCCGCTGTGGGAGGAGCCGCGCCCCAAGGTGGGAAGCGGAGGAGGAGAAAGAGAGGCGGATCGGGTGGGCGGGTGGGCAGGGGGCAGCGGCGAGAATCCAGGGGCACAAGGGGGCCGGAGGCGTTGGGGGGCAGGGGCGGCCATGGCTCCTTGTGCGCCCTCAGAAAAGGGTTCACGGGGGGGTGTTTTGGGGTGCGCGTGCGCAGCTTAGAGGATACAGTGGTCCTCAATATATTTACCTCAGAAGGATCGAAGGTTGAGTCAACCAAGAATATTATTCATACTACATAGTTTCACGTGTGATTTTTCTCTCTCTAATTTATTTATTTATTATTAATTGGATTTATATGGACTCAACATTTCAATAAAAATATAATATATAAAACACTTCTAAATTCAATTAACAGAAATAATTAATTTAAAATATTATAAAAAGCTAGGCATTTAAAAGTCAAACATTCTGAAACATCCTACACATTCACTGGCCAGAGGCTGGGGTCTAGTGACCCCAAGCCTGGTGGCATAAATATGTTTTCAAATTCTTACGAAAGGCAGGGAGGGTGCGAATCTCTGGGGGAAGTTGATCCCAGAGGGCCAGGCCCCCCACAAATAAGGCTCTTCCCCTAATAGTGGATTGACCTCAAAGGAGATTCTCATTCAAATAATTATTCTCTTAAGTAGATTTCAAAATTATAGTTTTCATCTGAGCCCTAGAAGCTATTCTGATACACTTAGTAGAATAAACCTACCATTATTAACATCATCTCCAGTCCAGATGCCAGGCTAGGCTGTTAGGGGATCACAAGAATTCCCCTCCATTGTATCCTGTTGTGTTTTCTATTATGGAAAAAGTTGGCAAATTTTGAAGAAATAAGTTTACTGTAACATAATGATTAATCATAACAACTGAGAGGTGTGAAGATACAATGGGAGGAAGTTCTGTAGAAAAGGTAGAATATAATTGTAATAATAAAGTGTTTTAATACATTGCATAAGTAGAAATAAAGGCAGGCCTTTTTAAAATTTTGTAACAAATAATGGAGGAGGGGGGTGTTTCTCCAGCAATTCAAGTAACTCCCGTTGGTTGCGTTTGTAATATACAATGCCAGCAAACTGCTACTTGACTGCAATTTCGTTGTATCATTAGTAAATCTCTTGATCAGACTTTCAAACCTCATAATAATAATTATGTTGCACTTAGCCACTAATTGCTCTTTGATTGATTTCATCCTTAATCAAAATTAAGACAATTTTCCTTCCCTGATGTGTTCTGTGTTAGAATTATAGAACCCCAACTGGTCTATGCTGGCTGAGAGTACTGGGAGTTGTAATCCAACACAAGGGAAATTGCCTAGTTAGGGAAAGCTGACAGAGATTATCTGTTCTTAGTCAGAGAACTACAGCCAGAGGTCTCATGTCTGTCAGAGTGATTGATATTCGTCCACCCTCTTCTGAATATATATAGAAAAGAAGATGTATCAGAGAGGCCATGCTCTACATATTGCTTGAACTGTCTGTAAGGTGACTTTGACCAGGAGCAATTCCCATGCCCTCAAAGGTTGTTGATCTATTTTGGAACAGATAATATCTGTCTCTCTAGGCAGTGATGATTGAAATATAGGCTTCAGATGGAAGGAATCTATGACAGAGTTCCTTCACAGTGTGAGAAGCAGGAAGAAGCCTGGAGCATTTATTGATGTTCCCACAAATTCATATTCTCGGTAAGTAGCACTGTTCCATGAATAGCATGAAAGACAAACGGTTTTCTCTCACTGGTATTTGTGAATGCACACGTCTTTAGAGTATATTTTGATGGCCAAATTTTACAGCTGAGAAATTGACAGGATCTAATCCTTTCACGTTTGCAGGTCAGTCAAGGAGTCAGCAAGCAGCATCTCTGCCCTCATGACAAGCTTCCTATTTTTCTTCCGTTTCTCCACTTTAAATGGCCTTGTTTCCTATTTCTCATGAGCCTTGGCCTGGATCTCCTACTGGAAAAGCTGAACCCACAGCTGTGTCATCTGATGACATTCATTTTCACTGATGTTTACTTTCAGGATTGCCATCTGAATCAGTCAGTTCTTCCTGAAATGATTTTCAGTTGTGAGCTTTCGTAACAGGAACTAAGGGATATTTCAAACCTCAGAAACTCCACACTTCTAAATACAGCCTGGGGAGAGAGAAAAATAGAAAATTGAAATAACTCGTTTTTCTTCTTTGTTGTAAACAGTGAAAATAATGCCTGGGGAGAGAAATAATAAAGTTAGAAATATAATTTTTTAGTAGACAATATTCTTGAGGGTGGTGTTTGCAAAAAAAGAAAAGAAATGCATCTTTATTTAGATAATAGCATAGTGATGGAAAGCAATGTTACCAAATCTTTCAGTTCTTGTAATATGTTCTTCTCCATTACTGAGAAAGAGTTGGTCAGGAAAGAGCCTGAACTTGACAAATCAGAATCAAAAGAGGATGCAAACTGGACTAAGAGAAGAAGGAAGTGGTAAAAGTCCTGATCTAACCAATAGGGAGTGTCACATAGATATATGCAAAGTTCTTTACGCAAGTAAACAATTTACTGAACTGTTTTTTACATCTATTGCCTCAGGACTCAGGAAGGTTATATGGGTGGCATAAAGCTAGTGATGCAAAGTTGAATTCCAACACTACAAACTTACCTGAGGTTATTATTGAGAGCCAGGGCTGATTGCCTTTCTTTTTTGTCTGCTCCAGCCCATTATGCACCATTCGTAACCCCATAAAATAGCTTCCTGAAGTTATCCTCTACACAGTTTTTGCTAAGATAATGGGTCTGCATTAACTTCAACCTCCCCAAACTGTAACCTTATTTCTCCCTCAGCAAATAAAATGGGGAGGATATTTTGGAGGTATTAAGCAAAGTGAGTATAAAATATGAATTAACAGTTCCATTTCACAGGTGGGGAAAAGTAATGAAGTTACAGAACATGGGTATGTATGAAAAAAAAATGAAACTGGAATACATGTTAGGATCAATATTGGATTTCCCAAGGTGGAATAGGGTGGCCTCACAGTTCAACGGCTTCTGAGTAGGCAATTGATGAATAGCGCAGCACAATGTCTAAGTAACTATGAGAGAAGTAAAAAATCGTCATAAATTGCATTAAATTAATTGGCACCAGTTCAGGGATGGCTTACATCACTGCCAGTTCACTTCCTAATGTGCTGCGTGGATGCATGCATGCGTAGTGCTAAAAACTCAACTTCTGCACATGCGCGGAAGCAAAAACCAAGATGGCAGCACCATAGGCCCTGCCAAGAGAGCCAGTTTGGGGATGTGTCTGGTCGGCCATTGCTGCTGGTTCGGCGAATGGGGGGAAATTCCCCATTCTATAGGACTCGTCCAAACCAGCAGGAATCTACCTCTGCACCAGTTAATGAGGTGAAGGATTAATCCAATTCTCTATCTGCTATAGGGAAGAATCCAAAGCAAGTGTTTTGGTTTCCACCCGTTTGGTATAGATACCGCAGGAGGAGAGTTGTGTTAATCTATGTGTCAGGCTGAAGCCATTTTATTTGAGGACTTTGGCCTGCCACACTCTATGCCAGTGATGGCGAACCTTTTTTTCCTTGGGTACCAAAACTGTGTGCATACTTGCTATCATGCATGTGTGAGTTCCCACACCCATAATTCAATGGCTGGGGAGGGTGAAAATGGCCTTCCCCGCTTCCCCGGAGGCTCTTTGGGGGCCAGAAACAGCTTGTTTCCCAACTTCTGGTAGGCCCATTTTTCACCCTACCCAGGCTCCAGAGACTTTCCTAGAGCTTGGGGAGGGCATAAATGTCCTCCCTCATCCCACCAGAGACCCCCCCAGAAGCCGAAAATGCCCTCCAAAGCCTCTGTGTAAGCCAAAAAACAGCTGGTCAGCACACACATGCTTGCTGGAGTTGAGCTAGGGCAATGGCTCACAATAGGTTCACCATCACAGCTCTATGCTATTCTATTATGCATTTTCTATTGTGGGAAAATGGAAAGAGGGATAATAATAATAATTATTTAATAATAATAATAATAATAATAATAATAATAATAATAATTTATTAGATTTGTATGCCGCCCCTCTCCGAGTACTCGGATGGTATGAAGCTGTTAGTGTGTAGCCATAACAAATTCTTTTTAGAAAGTCAAGGTCAACCTTTGTCTCTGCACCTCTGCACCTCCACAGAAAGAGATGGGTAGACTGCCAGCATGGCACTTGAAGATTGAATAACGTGATGGATTTGTGGGTATGGGTGGTGAAACCTGGGAGGGACTTCAGCTTCGGGTTTCACCCAGATGTACTAATATGGCTCTAATAATAAATTGAGACTTTGAGGAATACTCTGATTTAATTTTGGATGCTATTTGGAACTGTGACACTATGATGGTGAAACAATGCATCTAATGAAATGTTGCAGGACACAAAAGCTTATGCCTTTTGATAAATTGTGTTAGAAAAGGTGCTACTAAACTCTTTTTAATTCCTTACCATTTGATGATTTTTTTTAAAAAAAGTAATCCACATTTCTTCTTTTGGGGAAGCAGTACTTGTTTCCATAAGCCTGTTTATACTTTATGGGTTCTCTAGAAAATTTCCCCACTTTCAAAAAGCATTTCACTGAAATGTCAAGAGCAGCATTACAAGCTGAGTGCCTCTTATGTTGTTTACTCCTCCATGTTTTCTCCCTTATTTATAACTTTTATAAGTCCACCTATATTATGCACTACCTTTTAAAATGCATTTTACTCTAGCTGCTTCTTCAAAGAGGCTTGAAAGCATTTAAATGCCGGCCTACCTTTCTGTGCACTCTTGTTATCTATGAGACACAATACACGCATAGCCTTCCAGAAAGAAATTCTAAAGAATGTGAAAGACAAATCTTATGTCTTGGCTTTTTTTTAAAAAAAGAAAAAAATGTCATTAACAGTATTCTGGTTGTTAGCCTTCCGTAAACAAAGTTGCATTCAGTCAGCCATGACACCAAGGAGCAGATGGACCCAACAAGGCAGTTTCCCTGTCAGGGTTACAGAAGAACTTTTCCACTGCCTGCATAGGAATATTTTTGACTTCATGTTCTTACCGCCCTGAGTCGCTTCGAGAAGGGCGGCATAGAAATCTAAATGAATTCATTCATTCATTCATTCATTCATTCATTAATCAATCAATCAATCAATCAATCAATCAATCAATCAATTCATTAATGAATTAATGAATTAATGAATTAATGAATTAATGAATTAATGAATTAATGAATTAATGAATTCATAAATTCATAAATTCATAAATTCATAAATTCATAAATTCATAAATTCATAAATAAATAAAATATACCTAGTAGAATTTCCTGCTATTCCCTGAACCTGCTTAGCTTTAAAAAAAAAACGTATTTAGAAATGTTACAGTGAGAAGAGATCCTAAACTAACACAGTTCCTCTCAAATACATTACCATCTTAAAGCCTATTAGCCTAATGTCCAGGGGGAACAATTCCTAACTATTCAGGTATCAATTCCCTTCTTCTACCTTTCCTCATTAATTCTGTTGCCTGAAGCTTTCTGCTCTATTTTGCTGTATAGTGAAATCAGCTTTGCTGTGCAATGTCAGAAGCATTTCCAAGATGAAATAATGTTGACAGGGGACAGAATGGCCGAAAGGGTTCCCTCCCCCCCAAGTGATTCAAACAGATACAATGGGATCTTATGTAAATCAGTAGTAAAAGGAAAACATCCTTAGGAAGAACAGGTGAATGTCATGCAGATAGTCATCCACAGGTTCTACATGGACAGAATGACTGAGCAGGTACACCACAAGGTTGTTTAGCAATAGCAATAGCACTTAGACTTCACTTGACTTTAGAGCCCTCCTAAGTGGTTTACACAGTCAGCATATTGCCCCCAACAATTTGGGTCCTCATTTTACCAACCTCGGAAGGATGGAAGGCTGAGTCAACATGAGCCAGTCAGAATCGAACTACTGGCAATTGTTGTGGTTCACTCTGGCCCAGCTCCTGCCCCAAAGACTGTGGATGTGGGGGGGACATCCACATGCTGCAGGCCTGTTTTGCCCCCGGTGGAATCTGCTAATGAAGGCTCCTCTGACCAAGAAGACATGAGTGACAGGGAGGAGGAGAGTGTGGCAGACAGCTCAGAAGGAGATCAATTATCTAGCTTCTCCTTGGATTCAGAACAAGAGTTAATGATACAGCCACGCATGGAGAGCGATGCATAGGCAGCAACAACTGAGAGATTATTATCAAAGAAAATGAGGCCACCTGTGGTTGGGTGGGGCTGTGGTAATTAGTGAGGCTGCTATAAATAGCAGCCTGTGGGTTTGGCCATTGTGGAGGATTATCTGATCATTGTGTTTCGTGACTGTTTTACTGACTTTGACCTTTTGTGTGCTGATTTTTCCCCGGTTTGAAACTAAACCAGAGCAAAGTGTGTTTCACTTTGTGAAAGAAGAAGGACTGTGAATTGCCTCACAGCTGCAAGCTAAGTATCACAGAACTGATAAGGGACTTGTACAAATTACCAGGTTTTTTGGAGACCAGTGCTCTTTGCTATACCGAAAGAGGGCTTAGTTTAAGTGAATTTTCATTATAAAGAACATTGTTTTAAATTTTCAAACGTGTGTGTGTCTGAAATTTGTACCTGTGAATTTTTGGGAGGAGTCTACCAGAGAGCCTGACAGAACAGCAATTAGCAGAATTAGCCTGCAAAACTGCATTCTAACCACTGCTCCACCATGGCTTTATACCACATTGTAGCACTGTAGGAGAACATATTAAATTTATCTTTGTCTGGTACTCATATGAACATTAGTCAATGCACATTTTATCCAGTTGTCCGCCCTGTCCTTTGGCAATGCAATAATATCTCCCCTACTCTAGTTCCAGCTCACTGGCAGATCAATGTTCTCAGATGGATTCAAATACTCCAGAAAGGAATAGCATTCGTCTTACTTAGAAAGCTTAAGTATTCCCTTGAAGTAGACTCTGCTGAGGAAGAGATGCCAGGACAGAAATCTAGTCAACAGTTTGTCACATTAAGGCTAAATTGATGTTTAGACTGATGGTCTTAATTGGGAGCAACAAAGCCTAAGAAATCAGTGTGTAGTTGGCTGAAAAGAATTAGTAAATTTAGACTTCCAGTCACTCCTCTAAGAAGAAAACAATTAGCACCAATGCTTCTCATAGGCTGGGCTGTCACTCTTGTTCGGTGTGCTTTGAATATATTTATTTGTTTAGCGATGTGTTCTTAAACTGTGTAACCTGCCACATGGCATATTAATAATAATAATAATATTATTATTATTATTATTATTATTATTATTATTATTATTATTATTTATTGGACTTGTATGCCGCCCCTCTCCGAAGACTCGGGGCAGCTCAAAACAATAATAAAACAATATAGCTGTAAAACAAATCCAATATTAAAAAACATATATAAAACCCCAGCAATTAAAACCATACAGCACATACATACCAAACATAAAATATAAAAGCCTGGGGGAGGATGTCTTAGTTCCCCCATGCCTGGCGATATAGGTGGGTCTTAAGTAATTTGCGAAAGACAAGGAGGGTGGGGGCCATTCTAATCTCTGGGGGGAGTTGATTCCAGAGGGCCGGGGCCGCCACAGAGAAGGCTCTTCCCCTGGGGCCCGCTAAATGACATTGTTTGGTCGACGGGACCCGGAGAAGGCCAACCCTGTGGGACCTTATCGGCCCCTGGGATTCGTGCGGTAGAAGGCGGTTCCGGAGGTATTCTGGTCCACTGCCATGTAGGGCTTTAAAGGTCATTACCAACACTTTGAATTGTGACCGGAAACTGATCGGCAGCCAATGGACTCTTAGGATGTAATTTAGTATTGAAAGAGATACAACAATTTAGCAAATGTGCATCAACAAACTGAGACTGACTGCGGAATAATAATATCACAATAACAACAACAAGAATAAAAATAACAATAATTTGAATACAGATGGATTGTCATTTGGAACACAACACACCAGATATCATGGTTTCTGAGGTCTGAAGCGTACAATTTATTAATATCATTGTACCAAGAGACAACAGAGTCAAAGAAAAAGAACAGGAAAAAAAAATCATGAAATATTGCAACCTAGCCATTGAAACTACATGGTTATGTATGAAACATGTAAAAGTTATATCCATTGCTATCGGGGTACTTGGTACCATGTCCAAGAATTTTGCAAAACACATCAAGAAATTGCAGCTTCCTGCAATAACACCAGCAGAACTGCAAAAAACCGGTGCTATTTGTAACATTGTATGTTTTAAAAGGATACTTGGTTGATACCTAGGACGCTGGCAGCAACCCTTATCAACCATTAACACCAGTCAATGTTATTTGTGATACATTTTTAAATGTTCAGTTGACTTTTATGTTTAATGAATAAAAGAGTTAATAAAATAAAAATAATCGATATATGCAATTTTGCAAAACAGAATGAGATTTTATTGGGGTTTTAGAGACTCTAAAAGAAGACACAGCATGTCAACAAAACTTGCTTAATTAAAAAAGTAATATACATCACAATAATTGATGGGCAACCTTTTTAGAATGCTTACAATATTTTGAAAGAAATGAACTATTTGCTGGTTGGAGAGATAGGGAGGTATTTTTGGCTGTACATTTGCATTGACCTTTTCTCTGGGAGAAAAAATAACCCTATTTCAAACAATACAAAAATGCCACATATCTTTTTGATGGAGCTGTATGGCTTCATTTCGAAAGCAACATGAAATTAATCAAAAAGGTGTGGCCTTTACACAGATGCTGCAACAGTACTTTGGCACTTGTAACTTTGTTAGTTCATCGCCAGTAGAGTGCAGTGCAATGTGGTGTGTTTGTGTGGAGGCTTGAAGTTGTACAATGAATTATTTGACTCTGGTTGATTTTTGCTTTCTTTTGCTTTGTTTTGAAATTTTTATTTGTTTTGCTTTCTTGCATACAAGCAATATTCATTTAATGATGGTACAAAATTATAGCAATGATGAAAATGTCACCAATTCTCATACCGTGTTTCCCCGACAATAAGACACTGTCTTATATCAATTTTTGCTCCAAAAGTTGTGCTACGTCTTATTTTCGGGTGGTGCCTTATATTTGTCAAATAAGACAAATTCACAGGCAGAAAAGCTGACACCCCCAAAGAAAGTGTACCGTACGGTACACTGATTATGGTATGATACCTGTCAGTATGGTACCCACACACACAAACGACGGCACTTATATGGTACAACAGTATACTCCCGCTATTGCAGCTTCTGGCCACCAGAGGAACTACAGTCTATGCACTGTAGTGGAGACTGTAATGGCAGTGAGACAGCAGCAGACTGTGTCTGCTGTACTGGATGGTACAAAGCGATGGAAGGGGCCAGCAGGGGACACCACATTATTACGGTACCGCTATGAACAGCTTTGAATGGTACCATATGTTTTTCCACTGTACCGTATTTAAACTTGACTACGCCTTATTTTCGGGGGTGCCTTATATTAGCAAATTCTGCAAAACTTCTGACATGCCTTACTTTCAGGGTACATCTTATTTTGGGGGAAAGAGGGTATTTATGGCCTTTGCATGACTGTACAGCAAAGGAAAGATGATGTAAGATCATAAGCACAATCATGGTTTCACTTAGTGACCTATTCTCTAAGTTGGCCTCAATTGTGCTTGCCAAACAAGGGCTGTGTAATTACAAGTTGTTGAATGCATTCTAATGCATGTGATCATATCCATCATTCAATTGCTTTTTGGGATAAGCAATGTTAGGAAAAGGCCATAAAAGAAATAAGAAATTCCCAAATAAAAGAAAAAGAATCATAGCTCAAGTAGGGTCTTTATTCTTACATCAGTTTGAATTGCTCCAAGAGTAAACATGGGGTGCGTGGTTGTGCCTGAAGAAGGCACCTTGTCCTGATGTGTTTAGCAGCAGTGATCTGGTGGTTCTTATTTGCTCTGCTGCTGCCCTAGATTTCCTCTTTCCCGCAGACCCACCGGGGGGAAATTGGTGAATTACTCAGACACAATAATCCCATCGGGAGTGGATTAGTTTTAATCAAACTCTGAGGTTAGCTTTAACTCCAAACTGCCCTAGATTTGTCTGGATTAAATTACCCTAACCCAGTGCAACATGCTGTGTGAATACCCTAATTTAATCAGTTCTGGGTAGTTTGCAAATCCTGCCTCTAATCAACTGTTCTACAAGGGAAAGAACAAGCAATTGAAGAATGGTTGCCCATTGCAGAATACAAACAGCAGAAAATATTTCTCCTTAAAATATTTTTTAGACTGCCTGTAGTACCCAAGTCAAGCCCCTGTCCTGTTTGGCAGGGCCAGAGGGAATGTTTTGCCGAAGCAACAGTAGCAGGCATTTCCTTAAGGAATTGGATAAGTAGTTCTGACCCTGTTTGTATGACTGAATGCAGCCAGAATAATTGGATAGAATTAGTGATTTTCAGAGTATCAAGGATAACATGGCTTAGTAAGTATGTACAGTAATACCTCATGATACGAACTTAATTGGTGCAAGGAGGAGGTTCGTAAGACGAAAAGTTTGTAAGACGAAACATTGTTTCCCATAGGAAACAATGTAAAGTCAATTAATCCATGCAACCAAAAACCCCCCCGCAAAAAAACGGCTTTCGGCGACTGCTGGGAAGCCGCGCGGCTATTTTAAAAGGTGACAGACGGCCTGGGGGGCTTCCCAGCACCCCCCCGAACCCGGGTCCGGGGTTTGAGGGGTGCTGGCAAGCCCCCCAGGCCGGCTGCGACCTTTTAAAACAGCCGCGCCACTTCCCAGCTGTTTCCTGAAGCCAAACGCGGAAGTTCGGCTTTGGCGTTTGGCTTCAAGAGACAGCTGGGAAGCGGCGCGGCTGTTTTAAAAGGTCGCAGCCGGCCTGGGGGGCTTCCCAGCACCCCCCCGAACCCAGGTTCGGGGTTCGGGGGGTGCTGGCAAGCCCCCCCAGGCCGGCTGTGACCTTTTAAAACAGCCGCGCCGCTTCCCAGCTGTCTCCCGAAGCCGAACGCGGAAGTTCGGCTTTGGCGTTCGGCTTCAGGAGACAGCTGGGAAGCGGCACGGCTGTTTTAAAAGGTCGCAGCCGGCCTGGGGGGCTTGCCAGCACCCCCCCGAACCCAGGTTCGGGGTCCAGGGGGTGCTGGGAAGCCCCCCAGGCTGGCTGCGACCTTTTAAAACAGCCGCGCCGCTTCCCAGCTGTCTCCCGAAGCCGAACGCGGAAGTTTGGCTTTAGCGTTCGGCTTCAGGAGACAGCTGGGAAGCAGCACAGCTGTTTTAAAAGGTGACAGCCGGCCTGGGGGGCTTCCCAGCAACCTCCCGAACCGAACCCAGGGTTCAGAAAAATTTTGCCTCTTCTTACAAACTTTGTTCGAGTTACGAACCGGCGTTCGGGAGGCTTCTGGGAAGCCCCGCTGCCCGGCTGTCACCTTTTAAAACAGCCGTGCGGCTTCCCAGCAGTCTCCGAACGCCGGTTCGTAACTCGAAAAAAGTTCGTAAGAAGAGGCAAATTTTTTCTGAACCCCGGGTTCGTATCACGAGTTGTTCGTAAGACGAGGGGTTCGTATCTTGAGGTACCACTGTATATGGGTAGGTGGGGGAAGAATTCAAATGTTCCCTGTTCAGGCGGGCTGGTTGGTCATCGTAGAGCTGGTAGAGATCGCTTTCCCCACCCACCTGGATACTGCCATTTGGGTTCTTTTACACTCTGCACATACATGGCATCAGGCCAGATTATTTACGGCAGTGTTTCCCAACTTTAGCATCTTGAAGAGATCTGGACTTCAACTCCCAGAATTCCCCAGCCAGCAAATGCTGGCTGGGGAATTCTGGGAGTTGAAGTCTAGATCTCTTCAAGTTGCCAAGGTTGGGAAACACTGACTTACGGGACCGCCTTCTGCCATATGAGTCCCAGCGACCGATTAGGTCCCACAGAATCGGCCTCCTCCAGGTCCCGTCAACCAGACAATGTCACATGGCAGGGCCTAGGGAAAGAGCCTTCTCTGTAGAGGGGGGCTCTGGAATCAGCTCCCCCTAGAGATTCGCACTGCTCCCACCCTCCTTGCCTTCCGTCAGTGTCTTAAAACTCACCTATGTCACCAGGCTTGGGGCCCCCTGGCCAACGAAATGAGATATATGTTATATGATTGAACTGGTATGATTGTTTTTAATTATTGGATTTTTAGATTGTAATTTTAAATTTAATTAGATTTGCCATTGTACTGTATTGTTATATTATATGTTGTGAGGGGCCCCGAGTCCTCGGAGAAGGGCAGCATACAAATCTAACAAACAAACAGACAATCAAATAAATAAATAAATACGCAAATTGTTCTGTGCATGCACAGAAGGTAAAAGAACCCAAATGACGGTGTCTGGCCGGGTGGAGGTTGCCTCACATGCTGCAATTGCTACCAGCTCTAGGATGACCAAAAAGCCCACATGAACCGAGACCATTTCACCCCTTGGGTGTGGGGGGGAGGGAGGGAGAGAGAGAGAGAGAGAGAGAGATGCACCAATATTACGAGTGATAGTACTGCATATTATCATTGCTATGTGGTATTAATCGCTAATTACTGGGAATCTTCACAAAGGCCTATGATTTATTGTAATTGTTGTAATTATAATTAATTATTAGCACAAACTGAAATTCCCCATTAATTAAATACAGTGATTGTTTAAATACTAAAGCTGATTGAATTGCAATTGCGGTTAAGCCACCAGGCTGGAAACCAAGAAAATGTGAGTTCAAGTCCCGCCTTCGCTATGAAAGCCAGCTGGGTGACTTTAGGCCAAACACTCTTCTTTCTGCCCAACTCCCTTCAGAACATTATTGTGGGGAAAATAGGAGGCAGAAGGTCACTGACAGGTAGCAGTCAGTGCTTCTAGATGTGCGGCTCTGGTAGGAAAATTCCGGATGTGTGCGCAGATGCACACCCCTGATGCACCCCATGCGAGATTTGGTTCCTGCTCATGCACAGTAAGCTAAATCTCGCGTGAGGATGCGCACGAGAGTGAGATTTCAGCTTTTTTCGTCAATTTTTTGCTTCCGCACATGTTTGGAAGCAAAAATATAGGCGAAAATAGCCAAAATCTTGTTCTCAAACACGTCCTCACATCCCTGATGTGCAGAAGCCAAATCTTGCGCTGATGGGTGCGTGAGCAACTGATGGACGTGCATGCGAATGCGACAACCTCCAAGGTAGCAGGTAAGAAGAGTGGCCCTTCACTGTAGAAGGTGTGTTGGATTTATTTGACGGCTACACATAAAATTAAAAAATTGAAAGCAACTACAAATCTTCCATACTGAAACCTCCCTGATGGTTTATTTTACATGCACACGCATACACACATATTAGACAGTTTCCAGTTTCTTATTTAAATCATCCATTTTTTAAAAAATCAGTTCAGAAACTTTAGGGTTACCTACTAGTTCCCATTAACCGGGGGGGGGGGGATGTAATGGGCTAGCAAAAATGTAGCTCCACCCCAGAGCAAAATTTTGGTAGCCCTTCATTGCCATTAACCCTATTCATGTATCTTCCTTACATAGTTACTAAAGAGAAGGGTTCCTCCTAGTTCAGAATGGTTCACCTGAACCAGTAATGATCTGCTGGTGACATCACAATGATGTCACTGACCTGCTTCGATTGGTGCCAGTTTGTGGGCGCCCCCATCTCTTCTTTTTAAAAAATTATTTTAAAGATTTCTGGTGCATGCAGCCGCCATTTTGTTTTTTGGCTTTTAAAAAGTTATTATTTTATAGTAATATTATTATTATTACTATTCAGATTTTTCAGCACAGCGTACACGCGCCCCTGAGGCACACCCATGTGGTGCAGGAGGAAGCAAACTGGCAGTGAGATAAGTTAGAATCCACCCCTGTAGCACATGTGTCATTGACTGGGTTTATTACTCAATGAACAATCCGAGAACAAAAGCCCAAAGCAAGGATAGACAAGCTGAAGTGACTCTTAGAGTCCAATCAGGGCATCTTTAGACTGGGCAAGGCCAGATATTTGGCTCTCTCAGATGTGCTGTAAAATATTAAATAAATGTTCTCAATGAAGTTTAAAAGCATCCTTTTTGTTTGTTTAACATGCCATTTATTTTTTTGTTTGTTTGTTTGTTTGTTTATTAGATTTGAATGCCGCCCCTCTCCATAGACTCGGGGTGGCTCACAGCAACAATAAAACAATGTACAACAAATCTAATAATTTTTAAAAAATCCATTATTAAAAGCAAACATACACACAACCATACCCTGCATAAACTGTATAGGCCCAGGGGAGATGTCTCAATTCCCCCATGCCTGACAGCAGAGATGGGTTTTAAGGAGTTTGCGAAAGGCAAAGAGGGTGGGGGCAGTTCTAATCTCCGGGGGGAGCTGGTTCCAGAGGGTTGGGGCCGCCACAGAGAAGGATCTTCCCCTGGGTCCCACCAAACGACATTGTTTAGTCGACAAGACCCGGAGAAGGCCCGCTCTGTGGGACCTAACCAGTTGCTGGGATTCATGCAGCAGAAGGCACTCCCGGAGATATTCTGGTCCGATGCCATGAAGGGCTTTATAGGTCATAACCAACACTTTGAATTGTGTCCGGAAACTGATCAGCAACCAATGCAGACTGCGGAGTGTTGGTGTAACATGGGTATACCTGGGGAAGCCCATGATTGTTCTCGCACCTGCATTCTGCACGATCTGAAGTTTCCGAACACTTTTCAAAAGTAGCCCCATGTAGAGAGCATTACAGTAGTCGAATCTTGAGGTGATGAGGGCATGAGTGACTGTGAGCAGTGAGTCCCTGTCCAGGTAGGGCCGCAACTGGTGTATCAGGTGAACCTGGGCAAATGTCCCCCTCGCCACAGCTGAAAGATGGTTCTCTAATGTGAGCTGTGGATCGAGGAGGATGCCCAAGTTGCGGACCCTCTCTGAGGGGGTCAATAATTTCCCCCCCAGTGTTATGGATGGACAGATGGAATTGTCCCTGGGAGGCAGAACCCACAGCCACTCCGTCTTATCCGGGTTGAGTTTGAGTCTGTTGACACCCATCCAGCCTCCAGGCACCGGCACATCACTTCCACTGCTTCATTGACTGGACATGGGGTGGAGATGTACAGCTGGGTGTCATCAGCATACTGATGAAACCTCACCCCATGCCCCTGGATGATCTCACCAGCAGTTTCATGTAGATATTGAATAGCAGGGGGGAGAGGACCGACCCCTGAGGCACCCCACAAGGGAGCAACCGAGTCTTCGGAGAGGGGCGGCATACAAATCCAAATAATAAATAAATAAATAAATAAACCTTGAAGTTGGCCTCTGACCCCCCCACTAACAACGACTGCAACCAACCAGAGAGGTAGGAGGAGAAACACTGAAGAACAGTGCTTCCCACCCCCTCCAGCCGACGCAGAAGGATACCATTGTCAATGGTATCAAAAGCCGCTGAGAGGTCAAGAAGCACCAGGACAGAGGATAAACCCCTGTCCCGGGCCCGCCAGAGATCATCCATCAACACGACCAAAGCAGTTTCCATGCTGTAGTCAGGCCTGAATCATGACTGTTGAGGGCCTAGATAATCAGCTTCTTCCAAGGACCGCTGGAGTTGGAGCGCCACCACCTTCTCAACAACCTTCCCCATGAAGGGAAGGTTGGAGACTGGCCGATAGTTGTTAAGAATGACTGGGTCCAGGGAAGGCTTCTTGAGGAGGGGGCACACAAGTGCCTTCTTGTAGGGATCCGGAAAGGACCCCCTCCTCAAAGAAGCATTGGCAATCTCCTGGATGCAGCTACGTGTCACCTCCCTGCTGGCGGAGACCAGCCAGGAGGGACATGGATCCAGCAAACAGGTGGCGGAACTCACAGCTCCAATGGCCTTGTCCACTTCATCTGGTGTCACCAGATCAAACTCTTCCCAGACAGGTGGACAAGTACGTGCCCCAGTCACCTCGACTGACTTGTTGTCAGTCAACTCTGTTATCCAATTGGAGTCAAGGTCCGCCCGGATCTGAGCGATTTTATCAGCGAAAAACGTGTTAAAATCCTCAGCACTACTCTGTAAGGGCTCCCCAACTCCCCCCTGGTTAAGAAGGGAGCAGGTCACCCTAAACAGAGAGGCCAGGCAGGATTCCGCTGATGCAATCAATGCGGCATGATATGCGCATCTTGCTGCCTTGAGCGCCACTTTGTAAGTCTTAATATAAGCTTATACTTATATTCAGTGAAGGGTCCCCGCCAGCAGGGAGGTGACACAGAGCTGGGTCCCGTCGACTAAACAAAATGTTTACTACTACACTGTGGCTTATGCAGGATGCCCTGAATTTTCCTTCAACATCTTTCAATTCAAATTAGGTGTTCTGGGGTGGCGCTCCATTTTCACTACCCCACTATGTTCCCCCCACTTGGGCAGTAGCCCACCCCTGCTTATGTTGCTTATTCCTATATTTTGCACAGAGGGGATCACAAAAAGGATGTTTGTACCAGGCTTAGGTTTCCCAAACCTCCTCAAATTTCCATCAATATTTTAACTTCCCTAGTTAAAGCTCCTGCAACCCACTGATGCTGAAAACATTTTGAAAGTGACTCTGGTCTGCCTCCCAAGATGAGAAGTGCAGAGAGTGGGCTACCAATGGCTACTGATTGCATATGGAAGAATATCTACTTTATGATTTATTTCATTTTCATCATTCTGCATAGGAACAGACATTTTGTTATTTTTCCATGGTATGTAATAAAAAGTTTCATCTCTCTTGGAAGCTTACATTTGCTTTGGTGAATGCTGATCCAAGGAAAGCAATTACATTACCCAATTTTATTTCAAGGGAAAGAAATAAAAAAAGCACAGTTAAGGTCTCAAGGGGGTCAAATAAATATATGGCAAACAAAATAGCATCTATGGCCCCTTCAAGATATATTGAAAAACATCAGCTGTTCAGATTTCACTCTCTTCTCTTTTAATCTCCACAAGTATCATAAAAGATGGCTAAAGAACATCTACTTCTGGAAACACTGTTTTCTCAGTGTGGAATATGGATTATATTTCACTGAGGTTTTCTGGAATTCAAAATCAAGAGGCTGCAAAAAAGAACTCTCTGACAGAGTGGAAAATCTGCCAAAGGCCATGGTTTATCCTTCATTTATCAGGAGAATTCTACAGAACTATTGCCATTAATTAAAATTAAGCAAAATTTCAGCAACTAGGCTTCAGGCCAAACACTGGTGTGAAGATGAGGAAATGAGTTTACATAGTCTTGGATTGCCTCCAAAATGGAAGCTGAATTGCCAATTCAAAAATTACCATAACCATCCCATCCCCTCTAATTTATTTAGCCTTCTTGGTCCTGGTGTCTGGAGTTTATGAATTTTGGGAGATGAAATTCCAAGATAGGACATGAGGATGGGAAGCCTGAATGAGTGCCACTTGCATTCAAGGATGGAATTGATTAGGATTATAGTTATAGTTTATTAGATTTGTATGCCGCCCCTCTCCGAAGACTCGGGGCGGCATATAAATCTAATAAACTATAACTATAACTCAAATTATACTATAATTTTAGTAGAACATTTCCAAATATCTGTCCATGTGTTTGTCCCTTACATTCTAGTTTATATAAATGTCTCCTTCAGATACCTTTAGAAAAGCACATCTGGTCATATAGGTCTTTGGATTAAGCCTTTTCAGTCACAATTTCTATTCTTTAAAATCAAGACTCCGTGGAAGTCTTTCTGTATCTCATTTGCAAATTATTGAAGTATTTTTATTTAGTGATAGCTAGATTTCTTTTAATTCACAAGTCTACCTCTTAATATCTATATTAATATCTATTTCTCTCCCTCTGGAGAAAACTTTAGAGAAATTACTTTTGGTCACACTAGAAATATTTGGCTTCATTTGTAAAGGGAATAAAATAGCAACTGCAACATGGTGTAGGGTTTCCTTCTTGAGCAGGGGTTTGGACATAATGACCTGCAAGGTCCCTTTCAACTCTTATAATAAGTGAGTGAGTGAATAAAAAAATAAAAATACAGTGTTCCCTCGATTTTCGCGGGGGATGCGTTCCGAGACCGCCCGCGAAAGTCGAATTTCCGCGAAGTAGAGATGCGGAAGTAAATACAGTATTTTTGGCTATGAACAGTATCCCAAGCCTTCCCTTAACACTTTAAACCCCTAAATTACAATTTCCCATTCCCCTAGCAACCATTTAGATTATTACTCACCATGTTTATTTATTAAAGTTTATTTTTAAAAAAATGTTTTTAAAGGCAGATGAAAGTTTGGCAATGACATATGACATCATCGGGCGGGAAAAACCGTGGTATAGGGGGAAAAACCACGAAGTATTTTTTAATTAATATTTTTGAAAAAACGTGGTATACGTTCTGCGAAGTTCGAACCCGCAAAAATCGAGGGACCACTGTAATTTCATATTCAATATTAAATAAGACATATTTAATCTATAGTGATACTCCCTCACCTTCCTGGGTTTTCCTGGATATTCCTGAGAAAGAATATTCCCTTTCTTTCCCCAAATATGTCTACAATTTCCATTGGAATTGAGAAATTCTATCCAGCAAATTGATGAAGATTCTCAGTCATCCAGGCAGTTATCTGGAAGTTAAATCATGACAATTGGATTCTTTTCTTGTTTGGTTTTCAAATCTTTTGCTGATTATCCAAGTAGCTTCTTCACTCGACTACTTTCATCAAGTAAGTGTTCCTGAATAAAAATATGTATTTGTTAAAAAAATAAGGAGCCAAGCCCCATTGCTGAGTTGAAGTGGCAAGAAACTGACTAGTCTCAATGTTAATCCCTTTGGTGAACAAAATCTGTTTCAAGACACCTACTGCCACTTACTCCCTTTTAAAGAAATGTAAGAAAGCCTAAGAATTTTTACACATCCCAAGGCTGCACTTGTACTTTAATTTGAAAAAGGCGGTAAAGACTGTTTTAACAGTGGAGCAGTTGAGAACAATTTATTTTTGCTCTTACTATAGATGAGGAAACATTGCTAGGAAATACTTTTGCATCAGGTAGAGTCAAGTGGTCTAGGTTAGGCAGCACTCTTCCAAGCATCTTGCAACTACAGTGGTACCTCTACCTAAGAATGCCTCTACTTACAAACTTTTCTAGAACTGGGTGGTTTTTTTGCCTCTTCTCAAGAACCATTTTCCACTTACAAACCCAAGCCTCCAAAACTGTAACCAGAAAAGGCTGGGAGAAGCCTCCGTGGGGCCTCTCTAGGAATCTCCTGGGAGGAAACAGGACCAGAAAAGGTGGGGAGAAGCCTCCGTGGGGCCTCTCTAGCAATCTCCTGGGAGGAAACAGGGCCGGAAAAGGCAGGGAGAAGCCTCCATGGGGCCTCTCTAGGAATCTCCTGGGAGGAAACAGGACCAGAAAAGGTGGGGAGAAGCCTCCACGGGGCCTCTCTAGGAATCTCCTGGGAGGAAACAGGGTCTCCACCCTCCCTGTGGTTTCCCCAATCACACGCATTATTTGCTTTTACATTGATTCCTATGGGAAAATTTGCTTCTTCTACAAACTTTTCTACTTAAGAACCTGGTCACGGAATGAATTAACTTCATAAGTAGAGGTACCACTGTACAGGCAAACAACACCTCAACAGCAACATGAGAAGGTGTGAACAGAAAACACTCCAGAGTAGATATAGCCTGCAATTGCCCTCTCCTGCTCTATTTAAAAAGTGGATGTTTTTTGACTGTGAAAGTTCTTTGCTGTGCTTTAATTTGATCTTGGCTACATCTATGGTTTTATTGGACACTATATGGAGTTGCTGACATGCCACTTCTCTTCTTGCCATGGGTTTCTGCCTTTTAGGGCAATTTGGAAGATGTCTGAATCCAAAGAAAAGGATCACGCCACTGTAGTTTGCAAGCAGAACAAGAGCCTTATGGGTTCCTTTTATATCTCCAAGAAGCAGTGTCCTGAAGCACTGTTTCACTAATCTCCTTAAACACACGCAACCAGAATTCCAATGATCAGAGAAGTAAAAGCTAGCTTGAGAAAATTAATGGACCACTGGACATTTTATATTCCAGCTCAAAGGCCAGTGAAATCTTAGATTCTGCTTTCTTTAACCACATTAAAACAATAAGAGTTCTGTCATTTTCATTTTTTAGCCAAGTGAACAAAAAGAAAGATAAAATGGAGTTTTACTTCTCTTGATCCACTAGTGAATGCAACAGTGATAGGAAGCTGTCAGGAAGGGAAATGAATGGTGTTTGCTCTCCTGAATGAAATGGGTGAAGAAGTAGGCTAAGGAACCATAGTAACCACCATCTGAAGAACATCTGAATAGCATTGCTGCTGAAACTAAAGAATGACTTAAAACCTGGAGAGGAATTGCTTAGGCCAGTTTCATTTCCAGTTGCTTTAAACACAAGAGGCAAGTAGCTTACGACTGCTGTCAGAAGACAGTTTTTACTCACATAACTGTACATCGGACCAGATTACTTAAGGGACTGCCTTCTGCCACATACATCCTGCAGCCAGTAAGGTCCCACAGAGTTCGCCTTCTCCACATCCTGTCAACCAAAAAATGTCATTTGGCGGGACCTAGGGGAAGAGCGTTCTCTGTGGGGACTCCAGCCCTCTGGAATCAGCTCCCCCCAGAGATTCATACTGCCCCCACCCTTCTCATCTTTCGCAAAAGCCTTAAGACCCATCTATGTCGCCAGGCTTGGGGCAATTAGGCCTTGCCCCTCTGACCAATAAATGTAATGTATGGTGTGATTGGACTGTATTATGTTAGGGTTTTTAGTTGTATTTTAAATTATTAGATTTGTGCTACATGCTTATGTTTGCATCTATTCTGTGAGCCACCCCAAGTCTTCGGAGAGGGGCAGGATACAAATCTAATAAATTATTATCAGTATCAGTATCATTATCATTATTCAAAGCAGGGCAGGTTCTAACTTTCCTCGCTGCCAGTTTGCTTCCTTCTGTGCCACGTGGTCACGCCTCATGGGCTTGTGCATGTGTAGTGTCAAAAAACATTCCCCAAAAAAGGCCCAAAACAAGATGGTGACTGCATACACAGTGCCAAAATCCTGGCTTCTGCACATGCTCAGAAGAAAAAAATATTTGTTTGTTTATTTGTTTATTTGTTTATTTGTTTATTTGTTTATTTGTTTATTTGTTTATTTGTTTATTTGTTTATTTGTTTATTTGTTTATTTGTTTATTTGTTTATTTGTTTATTTGTTTATTTGTTTATTTGTTTATTTGTTTATTTGTTTATTTGTTTATTTGTTTATTTGTTTATTTGTTTATTTGTTTATTTGTTTGATTTTTATGCCGCCCTTCTCCTTAGACTCAGGGTGGCTTATAACATGCCCCGAGTCTTCAGAGAGGGGCGGCATACAAATCTAATAAACTATAACTATGTTACCAATAGCACTTTTTAACACAGCCAGCATATTGCCCCCACAATCCGGGTCCTCATTTTACCCACCTCGGAAAGATGGAAGGCTGAGTCAACCTTGAGCTCGTAATGAGATTTGAACCGCTGACCTACAGATCTACAGTCAGCTTTGGTGGCCTGCAGTACAGCACTCTACCTCCTGCGCCACTACGGCTCTGTTTAAATTTTGAAATAATTTTAAAAATTAAAAAATAATTAAAAATATGGTGGTGCCCATGGACTACCATCAACCAAACTGCTTCTGTGATGTCATCATGATGTTACCAGTGGGTCACTACTGTTTCGGGCGAACCAGTCTGAACCAGGAGGAACCCACTCTCATTCAAAGACATTATTTTTAATAAACTTTTTATTTATTCATTCGTTCGTTCATTCATTCATTCGTTCATTTGTTCATTCATTCATTCATTCATTCATTTATTTATTTATTAGATTTGTATGCTGCCCCTCTCCGAAGACTCAGAGTGGAACATATCAGCAGTTAATCAATTTTGTTAAACATTAGGGATTCTGCTTGGGTACAGTGCCTGTGTTAATGTAGGTTGAACAGATCTGCAAAGTACCATAAGTGAGAATGTGCCCAATGCACTGACAAAATAATGGATTTAGACCTCAGGCGATCAAGATAGGCGGACTAAATTCCCAGTAGAATATTGCTTGAAGTTCACCTGAATATTTAAATTTTAAATGCTCATGCTGGGTTATTTTTTTTCCCTGTTTTTAAACCTGTCCTGTAAGTATTTTCTTCCTTGGTTATCCTAATATTAGCTATCCTAATTTTTTTTTAAAGAATGTGATTTATTTTGTATGAGGAGGAGCAAGAGAAAGAGAAGAACTGAATAGGTATGAATTACATAACCTGATTGATAATAGGAGAAACCTCCATGGAAAATGAACATAATAGCAGATGTTTTCCCCAAAAAGAGGATGTGGGGTGGGAGGAAGGCATCAAAAACAATATTCAGGAGAGCAAGATCTCATTTCTTCCAGTATGCAGCATAAGAGGGTATTTCCTTGTTTCCAAATGAAGAAAGTTTCTCTTGCCTTCCTTGTTTATTGCAATACTAGGCTCGATCTCCTTTCAGTCTCCTTTCTCTCTTCCTTCCTTTCTGCACATCTGGACATGGCGTGGTGGTGTCACATGAACATCGCCAGCTGTTAGGGACCTGCAAGTCCATGCTAAATTGAGAGAACTGGCTTTCTTCTGTACTTCCATTCTTGTAGGACTTTAATTTTGTTCTGGATATATCTGAATCATAAATCATCCCATTCTTATTTCAACAAGACTAATCTCAATGAATCATATCCGGAACAATAAAAAGCCAAAAAGAGGTCAGTAAGAGGTACTTTTGGTGTAAGTTTCCCCTTCAAACTCCCAGAAGAGACTGCGCATTTGTCAGATGACTCTTCTTCAGTAAAGCATTTGTGAAGCTCTTTCTGTTTATTAGGAAGATGGAAGGACAGCTTAAGAAGAAAGCAAGGCTGAATATAAAATAAGACTTTTAGTTCCACCAAAATAAAAGGCAGGCTGATTTGCTGTAGGCTACAGAAAAATAAGATCACAGGACAAATGCTATTGGAGGGGAAACAAAGGAAAAGAGAAGAATAACAATAAAGGAAAACATTACCAAGTGTAACACTATCAGAGGCAACATGGAGTTCAAATTATATATCACATAAATCATTCTCATTTTTCCATTCTTGAAACTCTCACAATAGTATGTTCCCACTCACACAAAATATTTTTTTTCTACAAGGAATTTACCTTCTCTTTTTTTGATATGCAAATAATCACTAACTTATTGATACAAACACTAATTGAATTTCAAACTGTACTTCATCTGACATCATTCTTCCTTGTTTTCAACAATGATTTATAGAAATCAGTCCTCATATCTTTGACATAGAGACCCAGAACTAAGAGAACCTCTCTTTAAAATCTGTTACAAAAATCTATGCCACCAAATAAAGACTGAATGCACCACTTACCACATCAATCAAGAAGAAAACCTTTGTGCACAAAATCCACATGTGCCTTCTAAAACTTTGTTAACAATGAACTCAAAGACTCGAGATCGATCCCATCCCTCAAAGGACCAAATGGTAAAGAAGAGTCTGTTTGGAGTGATTGGCATATAAATACAATCAATCAAAATATAATATAATTAATATAATATAATATAATATAATATAATATAATATAATATAATATAATATAATATAATATAATATAATATAATATAATATAATATAATATAATATAATATAATATAATATAATATAATATAATATAATATAATATAATATAATATAATATAATATAATATAATATAATATAATATAATATAATATAATATAATATAATATAATATAATATAATATAATATAATATAATATAATATAATATAATATAATATAATATAATATAATATAATATAATATAATATAATATAATGATGCAGCCGTTAAAGTCAACCTCTTTAACATATTTTTTAGTTTAGAAATGGCTCATGGCCAATATTTCCTAGTCGTACCACAAATAACTACAACTATCTAACACAAATCAATTTTACAGAAGATAACATTGGAAAAGCGTTATGCAACCTAAAACCATCCCTACTTATTTGACCCAACGGACTATGTGCATACTTCTTTAAAAAGCTCTCCTCATCCATAGCTGAACCTCTATGCATAATTTTTTTAAAAAATCCTTCAGGATTAGCTTCTTACCTAACTTGTGGTCACTAGCTACAGTCATTCCTATCTGCAAAAAACATCCATGTAATGTTGAAAATTACAGATCAATCTCTTTATGTTGCATCACCTGGAAAGTCATGGAATCAATCGTAAACCAATCCATTACCCTCCACCTAGAAATCAACAACCTACTCTCTAACAAACAATTTGGTTTCAGAAAAAAATTATTCTGTAACCTGCAAATCTTACACGGCAAAATACACACTGTCAACTGTAAAGAATGTCACAGAGAAAGAGCATGGCTTATTTTGTAATCAAAGAACAATGTGTTTGTTTCACCCCTTTGGCCACAGTTCTGAGAACAGCTAACAAAATTATCACCAGAAAACCAAAATATGAAAGTGTTAAAACAAATCAAATTACACGCAGTTTAAAGTCATAAAATATAATGCAATGTAAGCTGCCTTACTCTGTATTCATATATCACATTAAACTACGATTCTGGCTTGGCTTAGCAATACTATTATGAAATTATTGTGTACAAGAACACAGTAGTTCCAAAATGTCCTAAACCATAACTAAATAATTTGTATTATAGTTTCTTACATTTATATGTACTTGAACCTGGAGCTCTCTAGAGCTTGTCTAATGCTGTAGCCACTGTGCTTGTGGATGTGGTCCAAAATTGTGCAGCTCTTCTGTTTATCAGATTCTTCTGTAAAAGATCTGTGTGATAATTAATTCTTTTCCATCAGTACAGTGTTTCCCAATCTTGGCAACTTGAAGACATCTGGACTTCAACTCCCAGAATTTCCCAGCCAGCAGCAGTTCAGACATCTGATTGGGAAACACTACATTAGCAGTATAATTTTTATTGAAATTTTTTTAGCAAGGGGTTTAAAAACAATTCAAATATTAGGAAAGAAACAAAAAAGAAAATAAAGAATACTGAACAAGTAAGAAAAAAAATGTAAACATAAATAGTAGAAAAAGAAAAGTAACAAAGCAAAGATTATAAATAAACCGCCTCAAAACTTTCTGACAGGGCTTAAAAATGCATTTATATTTTAACCTTTCCCTATAATATTACATTATATTTTCCTTCTTTCCATAAGCAACCCTTTCTAATCTTCAAACTCATAAATCACAAGCTCATTTTTCTCTTTTTTCAGCAAAACGACTGTGAAGGTTTCCAGTCACTGATAATGTGATTATTATCCCTTAATTACTGGTTTAGTACAATGCAACTAAGTAAAATCAAACAACCCTTTGAATCCTAAAATGGCCACTTCTAACCAGGGGTAAGCTAGTGGGGTAGCAAAAATGGAGCTCCACCCCAGAGCACCCAATTTGCACTGAAAGATGTTGAAAGAAAATGCAGGGTGTCCTGCATAAGCCACGCCCACAGTGTGGTAGTAAAAATTTTGGTAGCCCTTCACTGCTTCTAACCCATCACAATGTGCTCTGACAACAGTGTTCTGTATCTTAAATCAGAGGTTCTCAAGCCAAGCATGGGATCCTGAAAAGTTAGTCACAGGCAGGGGTGGGCTTCTGCCCATATGGGATGGAACGCAGTGGGGTAGCAAAAATGGAGCTCCACCCCAGAGCACCCAATTTGCACTGAAAGATGTTTAAAGAAAATGCATAAGCCACACCCATAGTGGGGTAGTAAAAAAAATTGATAGCCCTTCATTGGTCACAGGGTATGTTCTTCAAACAGTATTTGAGGTGGAACACAGCAACTTCACTCAACCAAGTCCCAGTCAAGTTATATTAGCCCCAGCTACTGTATGTTGTTGCTTTTATTCTTTTCCCCGCCTTCCTAATCTTTTCCCATCTCCAGGATTGAAAAATAAATGTGGCATTGTGTGTACCTACCTGCTATTAGTCAGAGCATGGTGTGTTGCGACTGAAGATGTGTGCTGGCGCAGCAGGGCTTTTGTTTTCCGTACAATCCCTCAACACAACAACAGCCACCACAAGAGGTAAAACATGCAATGATGACTGGCTCAGCAAGCTAGTAAAACTGTTTCATGGTTCTTGCCTAATGTGCGCAATCAGTGAAAGGCTACCAAGATTTTTACTACCATACTGTGGGCGTGGCTTATGCAGGATGCCCTGCATTTTCTTTCAACATCATTCAAAAATATAAATATAAAAATAGATAGATAGATAGATAGATAGATAGATAGATAGATAGATAGATAGATAGATAGATAGGATTAATAGTATTCTACAATACTAATTGTAGTGTGGTGATAGAGATAGAGATATATTTACATACATACATACATACATACATACATACATACATACATACATACATACATACTGTATATATATATATATATATATATATATATATATATATATATATATATAGAGAGAGAGAGAGAGAGAGAGAGAGAGAGAGAGAGAGAGAGAGAGCAAAGTCCATGTCTTTCCACTCTAGTAGCTTGACTGTCAGAATAATGAGTTATTAGTTGCTTTAGTCCCTCCTAATGGCCCTTAAACTCTTTCTTGCTACCCTGCTCCAGCACTCAACAGAATGCAATGCAATGCAATGCAAAAGAACAAATACTAGAAGATAATGAAGTGTTCCCTGGAATACCCACACAATTGCTGCAATCAACAAATCCCAAATTAAATTATCCTTCAGCAGAAGACAGAGAGAGAAGTGGTAACATTCCCAAGGAACAACATTACCATTACAATCTTAATTAGGCAAGGAGATGTGATTAAAACAAAGGCAGGCCTATGTATGCAAGGGTCTAAGTAATTTACTGTGGAATCTGTGCAAGAATAATGGTAAAATATCACAGCATAATTATTTTTAACTACCCTATGAAAGTTTAGTTATATACACTCTCAATTTATATTTCCCGATAGTTCTTGGGATTACTATCATTGAAAGCAGTTTTCATTCATCTGCCATTTTTATTCCCATGTTATGTTTCACTAGTTTCTTGACTATCAGTACCAATCTGATAGTCAAGAAACTACCTTGACTATCAGTACCAATCTGCTTTCACATTTTGCAAAAAAAGCAGATTGGTACATAGTCAAACAGGAACTACAGTGGTACCTCTACTTAATTCATTCCGTGATCAAGTTCTTAAGTAGAAAAGTTTGAAAGAAGAAGCAATTTTTCCCATAGGAATCAATGTAAAAGCAAATAATGTGTGCGATTGGGGAAACCACAGGGAGGGTGGAGGCCCTGTTTTCTCCCAGGAAATTCCTAGAGAGGCCTCGTGGAGGCTTCTCCCCACCTTTTCCGGTTATAGTTTTGGCAGCTCAGGTTTGTAAGTACAAAATGGTTCTTTAGAAGAGGCAAAAAAATCTTAAACACCCAGTTCTTATCTAGAAAAGTTCATAAGTAGAGGCATTCTTAGGTAGAGGTACCATTGTATAGTCAATGATTTCCTGTTTTACAAAATAAATACTTTTCTTAAATCCAGTAAAGGACACTTCCACTTCCCCTAAAATTTGGGAATAGCTTGGACTGTTTATTTATATCACAATATATCCAAAGCACTTTTTAAAATTAACTGTGCATTGATTTGTATTCCCAACTCAAATGCTCACAGTGTTTTCACTCACTGTATTGCCATTGTCGGCAAAACAGTCCTCAAGTGTATTAATGTTATGTCATGTCAGTTGAAGATAATGAGCTTGTGTCAACAAACTATAAATAAATATGACAATTATTTACAAAATTTTAAAAAATGCAAAAGATGGTTTATTCACCCATTATTAAAAACAGAAATAATCAAGGAGTGCTTCTTAGGCACAGCCCTAAATGAACATAAATGAAAACAAATCTAACTGGCATTTCGAGCAGTTCAGACAAACTGTCAGTCGATTTATTTATTTATTTATTGGCAGAAACAGGAAATAAATATGCCTGATTGACCATTATCTGGAATCCCCTCTTGAATATCTCTTTCTTCTTTCATAGGAGACTATGGGTTTTCCTCATCTCCCTTCAACTGTAACACAAAGATCCCTCAGTTTTTTTAAGAGGCATATCCTCATGATATCTCATCTGATTTATCTCAATGTACTACAGAAATGGTATATATAGCAGTGTTTCACAATCTCAATAACTTTTAAGTGGTATAGACTTCAATTCCCAGAATCCTTCAGCCAGTATTATGGGAATTGAAGCCTACTTATCTTAAAGTCTATGAGGTTGAAAAACACTGCTGTAGACTAACTGCTGTTGACTGCTGTAGAGTCATATTTAGTTGGTTCCACACAGACGCCTAAATATGACTCTAGGCTATCTCTGCAGTGCATTGGGATGAATCAGAGGAGACACTCCTAGTGTTTTCTTTCTTCTCTCATCACTAAACATATAATACAGGCTATTTATGGTGCCTCGGGCATGAGCATAGGGTTGCCATGGTCAAGAACAGCAATTTGCTCAGCATGTAAATCAATTGTAGGCATTGTCCCTTTTTCAACTAAACATGTATCTTATTAGCCACAAGAAGCCACTCACCCAACTTCCATAACTTATTTTTTGGTTTTCCAACAGAATGGAATATAGATTTACTCATTAAAAGTTCTAACTAATGGTTTTGCATACATTTAAATTCCATTTTTAAAAGTCTGTCAATCTTCTACTATATCACTGTATTTCCACATTTAAATTTACAGTTCTAAGTGGATATGCCGTTTTAGTACTGTTTTCATATATTCTGTAAAGTACTCCCCAGTGCTTTGAAATATCAGGATGTTTGTTTATCACAGTTTTACTTCAGTAGTGATTTTTCCTCTAACTTTTAAAAAACTTTAAACATTGGCTTATCCACCTAATGGCTGTTCATTATGTTTAAATTGTAAAAGTACTCCTAGTTCTGTGAATAGAGGTAGACTGATCTGTAGGGTTTGGGAACAGTTTTCCATTCTATTGAGTTGAATGGGAAGAGGTGAGGCAGCATTTTATGTTCCACTTCCTGGCCCTAAGATTCATGAGGTAATTTATAGGCCACTTATTCCAGCCTCTTTCAGTTGCTATGGTTCCTTGGTGCTATGGCAGTAGTATTTCTGAAAATGGAATAGATGGGCACCTTGGACTTCTATGATACTTGGTCAGAAGGTGACATCTCCAACATCAGCATCTGTGTTCAGCTGTGATACAAATAAGAAACTGGATAATTCTGCTCCTTAAAGTGGCAGCTGAACAATGCTTAATGAATAACTAAAGCTATATGTTTTGGCAAGCCAAGCACCACGTACAGAACCCATATTTTCAAAATGTCAGCAAGGCCAAATTACATTTGATTTCATTTCAACTCAGTTAAAAATCAACCAGTTGCAGTTAATATAATCAGTTCCCAGGCATTTGATTATTTTCCTCTTGATACATGTAGAGCCACCTTGCCAGCAGATCAGCTGAGAAGAAAAAGCACACATCTTTATAAGGGGAGAAGTTGTCTCTGCCAAATAAGCAAGGAGAGATATCTCCAAACTCTCCCTTGGCTAAAGATAGAAAACTAATATGGGGAACTTTATGGGGAAGGTTGTCGAGAAGGTGGTGGCACTCCAGCTCCAACGGTCCTTGGAAGAAGCTGATTATCTAGGTCCCCAGCAGTCGGGTTTCAGGCCCGGTTACAGCACGAAAACTGCTTTGGTCACGTTGATGGATGATCTCTGGCGGGCCCGGGACAGGGGTTTATCCTCTGTCCTGGTGCTTCTTGACCTCTCAGCGGCTTTCGATACCATCGACCATGGTATCCTTCTGCACCGGCTGGAGGGGTTGGGGGTGGGAGGCACTGTTCTCCAGTGGTTCTCCTCCTACCTCTCCGGTCGGTCACAGTCGGTGTTAGTGGGGGGTCAGAGGTCGACTCCGAGGTTTCTCCCTTGTGGGGTGCCTCAGGGGTCGGTCCTCTCCCCCCTGCTATTTAATATCTACATGAAACCGCTGGGTGAGATCATCCAAGGGCATGGGGTGAGGTATCATCAGTACGCTGATGATACCCAGCTTTACATCTCCACCCCATGTCCAGTCAATGAAGCAGTGGAAGTGATGTGCCGGTGTCTGGAGGCTGTTGGGGCCTGGATGGGTGTCAACAGACTCAAACTCAACCCGGATAAGACGGAGTGGCTGTGGGTTTTGCCTCCCAAGGACAATTCCATCTGTCCGTCCATTACCCTGGGGGGGGAATCCTTGACCCCCTCGGAGAGGGTCCGCAACTTGGGCGTCCTCCTCGATCCACAGCTCACATTAGAGAACCATCTTTCAGCTGTGGCGAGGGGGGCGTTTGCCCAGGTTCGCCTGGTGCACCAGTTGCGGCCCTATCTGGACCGGGACTCATTGCTCACAGTCACTCATGCCCTCATCACCTCGAGGTTCGACTACTGTAATGCTCTCTACATGGGGCTACCTTTGAAAAGTGTTCGGAAACTTCAGATCGTGCAGAATGCAGCTGCGAGAGCAGTCATGGGCCTACCTAGGTATGCCCATGTTTCAACATCACTCCGCAGCTTGCATTGGCTGCCGATCAATTTCCGGTCACAATTCAAAGTGTTGGTCATGACCTTTAAAGCCCTTCATGGCACTGGACCAGAATATCTCCGAGACCGCCTTCTACCACACGAATCCCAGCGACCAATTAGGTCCCACAGAGTGGGCCTTCTCCGGGTCCCGTCAACTAAACAATGTCGGTTGGCGGGCCCCAGGGGAAGAGCCTTCTCTGTGGCGGCCCCGACTCTCTGGAACCAACTCCCCCCAGAGATTAGAACTGCCCCTACTCTCCCTGCCTTCCGTAAACTTCTTAAAACCCACCTCTGTCATCAGGCATGGGGGAACTGAAACACCTCCCCCGGGCATGCACATTTTATGTATGGGATGTTTGAGTGTATGCTTGTTAACAAAATGGGGTTCTTTTAAATGTTTTAAATTATATTTGGATTTGTTACAAACTGTTATGTTATGCTGTGAGCCGCCCCGAGTCTGCGGAGAGGGGCGGCATACAAATCTAAATAAATAAATAAATAAATAATATGCTTTTAAAGAATAAAGAACACTGAACATGCGGAGGTTGTTGGACTAAGGCTGAAAAAGAAGTGGATAATGTCTCCAAACAGCCTCAGATATATAAATGAAATATTCCTGGAACCTCCACGTACATTGAAAAGCATAGGGTACATCTGTTGTAATGAGTCTTTTCTGAGCAAATTCGAAACAAATCTAACTACCTATCTCAGATCTAAACAGGCAAAAAGTGGCATTATATAAATTATTTGTTTTTTCCCCTCTATTTTATTGTCAGAAAGATAACAGGTTGTGAGAGCAAGACTCAAACATGAGGAAGAATTAATGAAGCAGGAATTATATCTATCATGAAGTTTTTATTTACAGGAAACATAGGGATAGGCAAAGCTAATGATGATATTATCCATTCAGTTGTGTCCAATTTGTGTTCATTCTAAGGGCCAGGTCTCTGGTTGCGCTACCTGTCATAATTCTTTGAGTTGTTCTATGCTTTGTCTTATGTCAGAACTCTGTTATCAGCTAGAGAGGCCTTCAGAAAAGCTTTGACAGCTGCAGAAGAAATTGCCAAGGTATGGGAGGCCTGGCTGCAACTATCTGAAGGTAGTAGTGTAGCTTCACTTCCGTTTGTTTCCAAACTTCCAATTGGCCCATTGGGCCATTTTTCACTTTCCCCAGGCTTCAAGAGGCTTTCCTGAATCCTGGGGAGAATGAAAAACAGCCCAACAGGCCTACTGGAAGTCCGAAGGCTTCAAAAAGGCTTGTATGTATGTATGGGGGGGAAGCACAGGGGGGTTCCACCATGCGGAGGAGCAGTGGGGGTGCACATGCACAGGGGAAGGCCATTGCATTATGGGTGTGGGCATATGCTGTTGTGCGCACATACACCCTTTTGGCACCCAAGGTGAAAAAGGTTCGCCATCACTGACCTATACCCTACTTATATTCTATAGCTCTCTCATAGTAAATAGGTAAGGAGATAATAGAATAGAATAGAATAGAATAGAATAGAATAGAATTTTATTGGCCAAGTGTGATTGGGCACACAAGGAATTTGTCTTGGTGCATATGCTCTCAGCGTACATAAAAGAAAAAGATACATTTGTCAAGAATTGTTTGGTACAACACTTAATGAAGAAACAATCAATATTAATAAAAATCTTAGGATACAAGCAACAAGTTACAGTCATACAATCTTAAGTGGGAGGAAAAGGATGATAGGAGTGATGAGAAAAACTAGAAGAAATAGAAGTGCAGATTTAGTAAAAAGTCTGACAGTGTTAAGGAAATTATTTGTTTAGTAGAATGATGGCGTTCGGGGGGGAAACGTTCTTGTATCTAGTTGTCTTGGTGTGCAGTGCTCTGTAGCGACGTTTTGAGGGTAGGAGTTGAAACAGTTTATGTCCAGGATGCGAGGGGTCAGTAAATATTTTCCCTGCCCTCTTTTTGACTCGTGCAGTATACAGGTCCTCAATGGAAGGCAGGTTGGCAGCAATTGTTTTTTCTGCAGTTCTGATTATCGTCTGAAGTCTGTGTCAATCCTGTTGGGTTGTAGCACCAAATCAGACAGTTATAGAGGTGCAGATGACAGACTCAATGATTCCTCTGTAGAACTGTATCAACAGCTCCTTGGACAGTTTGAACTTCCTGAGCTGGCACAGAAAGAACATTCTTTGTTGTGCTTTTTTGATGATGTTTTTGATGTTAGGTGACCATTTTAGGTCTTGAGATATAATAGAACCTAAAAATTTGAAGGTCTCTACTGTTGATACGTTGTTGTCTACTATTGTGAGAGGTGGAAAGGTGGAAGGGTTTCTCCTAAAGTCTACCACAATTTCTACGGTTTTGAGTGTGTTCAGTTCTAGATTGTTCTGGTCACACCACAAGGATAGTTGTTCAACTTTCCTGAGGTGTCATGCCACTGGATTAGCATCTTCTCCATCTCTTACATCGCCATGGCCAGGTGAGGCAACTCTTAAAAGATAACCTCCAATTTAACACTAACTTTTCACTTATGGGATCAGAAATACTAGCAAAGTTTGGAGATACGTGAAAGCTACCTCCAAAACTCCTGGAAATCTGCCTTTCCCTTGACGTTGTGTATTTCTGCTGTGTTAGACTGAACTGGTCTAAACTAGCATCAGCATACTGTATGTAATTCTGCAAAATACACTTACTGTACCTCCTTTGTTACAGAGCAAAGAACTGATGTAGAATGAGTCTGCAGATAGGGTAAAGGAGGAGCCCTTTTTCCCCCTTTTTCCAATGCTAAATACTTCCCCAAATGTAGATATGGTGCATCATTTAGCCATCTAAATATTTACAGATTGCTCTCAAACATTTGTAAATTATTAGATTGAAAAGGTCTGTATCTTTATATTCAATTGTGTGACTTGTACAACTTGAAAGAGGTGTTATTAAAAATATTTTTAATTGAATTCAGTTTTATATAAGAGAAGATATCATCTCCTTTGTAAACATGAATCCAGATACCCTTTCCAAATAAACTTGTTTTCTAAGAAACAAGCCCTTGGTATATCTGAGGCTACCGCTTTAAAATGATCACTTGAAAATAGATGAAGCAACTCATCTGACTGTTTTCTTAAAATTCTCAGAAACCTTATGACTCAGGCCTTCTATGAGATTTACTTTTCTATTAGAGCCCATTTTAACTGCCATATGTCAACTAATGGGTGTAAAATTGTTTTAGACGTTAAATTTCACATATATACATATACAAATAAAGATTAATTTTAAAATAAAGAGATCCACATGTCCTCATATTCCCTCAGATCTCTAGCAGATTGTTTCCATTCATTTTTATTTAGACACTTAGCAGTTTTGCATTGCTGGCCTGAAACAGAAGAAATGGTAACAAAGATAGGGGAAAGGACATTATGGTATATTAGCTGTGCCGACTGCATGTTTCTGCAATCTAAATTATAGTCTTTTGATTCTATAAATAAAAAAAAATACCCTCAGAAAGCAGAGGGGTCACACACGCATTCTTACTTACTTACTTACTTACTTACTTACTTACTTACTTACTTACTTACTTACTTACTTACTTACTTACTTACTTACTTATTTCTTGGATTTATATGCGGGGGGCTGCATGGAATTATGGATGTGTGACTTACCCCCACACTACCTCCTCCTGTGGCACATGAACCAAAAAAGGTTTGCTACTACTGTACTAGATTGAGCAAGGCAAACTTTATGGTCAAGAGAAAAAATATCTTCCTGTATACGAGTATAATAATAAGATCAGAATATAATCACGTGATTCCGCTTATCTTTCAATGATCTACAACATCACAATACCAGTCTCCTAGCAGACAATCTAGGCTTCTCCAACTGAATCACATGGAACAACTTTCAATATGACTAACCTAAGTTCATCCCCTGAACTATTTTTGCACGTTTACCTATTTAGAAAGAAGCAGTGACTCAAACATTTCATATGACAGTTTTAAAATCACTCTGCATTTCCAACAAATGGCTTCTGAAGAGAGAAAGTGTTAAATACGTGACATCAGTGGGACAGGCTAAGTCATAATATTTCACTCTTGGGCGGATTGTTTGTTTGCCTTGTTTCTAAAAATGTATGTAATTCTGTTTTTGAAAGTACTCCGATTCAACTTGAAAGTGACCTCCTGCTCCTGAGGTAACAGCTCATCTAATTCTGAGCAGTGAACACTTTCCAGAAGCCTTATAATTTGGCCTCTAAACATTATAGAGATCGTCTCAGTTCCCTCCTGTCAACGTGACTAGAATACATGGCCTGCTGCTCCTTTCTGGGCTCACTTAAAGAGTGGCAAGTTTATTCTGATAACTTACAAGTTAGGGTATTCAAAGAAAGCTAGACAGCCTCCCCCCCCCCCCCCATCACAATACCTATTTTCATCTTTGTAAGATGTTCTTAAATTTTCTTTCATTGTTAAAGCATTTTGTCTTGGAAGGTTCATTGGAGAGACACAAAGAGAAACCAAAATGATTAAGGGACTGGAAACCAAGACTTACGAAGAGAGACTGAGAGAACTGGGCATTGATAGCCTAGAGAAAAGGAAGGCCAGAGCGGACATGATAGCAGTCTACAAGTATACGAGGGGATGTCACAGAGAGGAGGGGATCACTTTATTCTCCAGGGCAACAGAGGGCCGGACGAGGAACAATGGCTGGAAGCTGACCAAGGAGAGATTCAACATGGAGATAAGGAGGAACTTCCTGACGGTCAACCAATGGAACAACCTACCAGCGGACGTTGTGAACTCCAACACTCTGGACATTTTTAAGAGAAGATTGAACTGCCACTTGACTGGTGTGCTATAGGGTTCCTGCTTGGGCAGGGGGTTGAACTCGATGGTCCCTTTCAACTCTAACAATAAATAAACAAACAAACAAACAAACAAACAAACAAACAAATAAATAAATAAATAAATACCCACCCCAATTATGGTTTAGGTAAAATTTGGCTTGTTATCTTTTTGGAAGATTGCTAGAGATTTATGGGACATTGCAGGAAGAGAGTTTGTTTAGTCCAGGGGCAGGTTCCTCTTATCAGCATACGACTGCACTGCGTGCGCATCCTAGCAATTTGGATACTCATGCACCCATGCCCGCACCCCTCATGAGATTTTGCTCCCATGCATGCACAGGAAGCAAAAAAAGCACCAAAATCTAATGAGGGGATACTCCTGTGCATGTGATTTTGGCAATTTTTTGCTTCCAGACATGTGCGGAAGCAAAAAAAAAATCACTAAAATCCCATGTGCACGAGTGTCCCCTTGCGAGATTTTGCTTCTGCACATGTGCAAGAAGCAAAAAATGGCAAAAAATATTTTTAAAAGAGATGGCACCACCCGATGGACCAGAGTGGTCGTGTGCAAATTGCACAATCAGCAGCCCACTAGATTTAGATTACATTTAGACTCGGGGCGGCTCACAGCATGTACAAAAAACAGAGAGACAGTAATAACAATCCAATTAATAGTACATTTAAAACAATCTTTAAAATTATAATTAAAAACTATAATTACAATTCATTCAACAATCATACTAAACATTCCTTGGTCAGGGAGGAAGATCTAAAAACCCCAACGGCCCACTCTAGCGCACCAGTAAGAACCCACCCTTGGTTTAGTCTACACAAATCAAGAAAAAAGAGTCAGATAGCAATTGTTCAGACTAGTAATATCTATTTTTTTAAAAAAAATGTGTTTACTTTCTCTTACATCTTTTAATGAAGAGGGCCCCAACCCCCAGTCCATAGCCCACTATCTGGCCATGGCCTATTCAGAACCAGGACCCATGTGTGGTGGACTGGTGCGCATGAACAGCTCAACTTCTGGAAGTTGACCCACCACTTGGGCAACCTAGTACCCCTCCCCCCAGTGATGGGCTCCTACAGGAACGATCAGGAACGCAGTTCCAGTAGCAAAATGTGGAGCTCCACCCCAGAACACCCAATTTGCACTGAAAGATGTTGAAACAAAATGCATAAGCCATGCCCACAGAGTGGTAGTAAAAATTTTAGTAGCCCATCACTGCCTCCCCCCCCCCAGACGTGCCTCCAAGCCACAAAGATTGAGGCTGTTTTAATTATTATTATTATTATTATTATTATTATTATTATTATTATTAATTAGATTTTTATGCCGCCCCTCTCCAAAGGCTCGGGGCGGCTCACAACAGTAATAGAAACAGTATAACAGTGAAACCAATCTAATATTAAAATAAAACATATCTAAAACCCCAGCAATTTAAAACCATATAACACATACATACCAAACATAAAATATAAAAGCCTAGGGGAGGAGTTCACAGAGAGGAGCGGCATACAAATCTAAATAATAAATAAATAAATAAATAAATAAAATGTCTCAGTTCCCCCATGCCTGTCGATAAAGGTGGGTTTAATGCAATTGTATTAGCCTGGAAATGTGGCTAATAAGAATCCTCCTGAATTTTCAATTTAGGTTTACTTATTGTTTGCTCTGGAATATATATTATATATCTATGGAGATTCCCAGTCATCCAGGTCATGGTTGTCCAAAGGTGCTTTTTTCAAGAGGCAACTGGACTATCAGAAAAAAAAGAACCTTTGGGACATATATATTATACTTCATTCAAATAACCGATAGTCGCCATTTAGTGACTGCAATTGGGAATAGCAACTTGGATGTCAAAGGAAGGATTTTAAGTCCAGAGGTGGGATTTAGCAGTTTCTGATCAGTTCTGGAGAACCAATAGCGGAAATTCTGAGTAGTTTCATGAATTGTTAAATACCACCTCTGACTGGCATTGCCCCCATCTATTCTCTGTCCCCTGAGTCCCAGCTGATCGGGAGGAAGTGGGGATTTTGCAGTAACCTTCCCCTGTGTAGTGGGGTTGCAATGGAGACTTTATAGTAACCTTCCCCTGCCATGCCCAACAAGCCACGCCCACAGAACCAGTAGTAAAAATATTTGAAACTCATCACTGATTTTAACCCATTATGCCATGGATTATTGGGGAAGTAAATTTTGAGATTTTACTGCAATGCCTCCCACATTATCTAAGAATGAAATCTAGACATTTTCTCCTTCTTGAAGATTGGGTGGGCGGATAGAGAGAACAGCTATCGGAATACTCAGGAGCTGCATTGATTTCCCAAATAGCACGAGTTGACAAAGAATCTCTTCTTATTTTATCTTTTTGAAAAGAGGCACTTAAACCAATATTCAGCTTGCTGCAGAGAAAAGATTTCTTTATAGTGAAACCCTAAAGTAATAATGGGTTACTATGGCAAGTTTTTTCAAAACACAATCAAGAAAATAGATAAAATCTCCGAATCCCTTTTGTAAAGCTGATGAAATAATAGGGGTCTAATTTGGCCAGTTTTCATCTGGCTTTTTCATTAAAAACAGAGAAGACGTTTTCCAGTTTGGGGAACAATTTTCATAAAAGTACCAATCAATTGGAAAAGATCTCCCAACCTCTGCTTCAGGGGACTTCTAAAACACACTCTTCATTTGGATTTCGGCAAGTGCTGACTCCTTTTGTGCTGTTGTTGTTGTGGCATACAGAGAGCAGTATGTTCAAGAGCTCTCTTGGGGGTGCCTGCCAACTGCCAAATGTGATGTCAGGCCTTCTGCCATGTAATCAGAACTGAAGGAACCTGATGACTCCATTAAGTTCTGCTTCTACCATTACTGGCAATTTTAAAACTGATGTTTCTTTGATGGATTATTGTTTTCCTTGTTGCAAACTGCCTTGGGAGTCTGGGTGTTTGGTATAACAGAAGAAAAGCAAATGGAGTTGTTACTAAATAAGCTAAGGCAGTAATTTGCAAGTTCAAAATTAGATATTGCAAAAAAAAAATTGGTTAACTCTTTTTCTCTGTGCATATTGATGGAAATTGGCTAGAGCTGAATTTAAAAGACAGCAGGTTATTTGCAAGTTCAAAATTAGGTATTGCAAAAAAAAATTGGCTAGCTCTTTTTCTCTGTGCTTATTGATACTTTCTCTTTTTGAAGGAAATATAATTTTTCAGTTTCGTAGTATTTTCTTTACATCCAATTCACTAGTTTTAATTTTTCATTGTGTCTGGACAATTTACGTAAATCAGCATTTCATAATAGGAGAATATTTGTAACTCAGGGCTGAAATGCAAAGTTCTTACAATGATGACAGCACCTAGTTTGTTAATGCTCAGAGAGCACCAAGGACCCCTCAAAAAATATTCTTCAGTTCCATCAAGATACAAGTACTGTAGTCCTTGTTTAGCAACTATTACAGATACAACAATGATGGAAAAATATTTTTTTGATTCAGTCCTTATATTTACAACCTATGCAGCTCTGTAAAGCAAACAAAAGCTGAAGTAAGGTCATATTTAATTATTTGGACTTATGTGCTGCCCTCCTCCCAGAGGACTCTGGGCAGCTCATAAGCACAGTGATAATTTTATTTAGTGACCACTTTACTTAATAAACAAGTTGCCGATCCTAATTAGGAAATTCCAGGACTGCATGCTGCTGTCTCCAGCAAATTGTGTTACTAGGCAAGGACTATGTGTATTGGAAAATAGTTCCAACCACCATCAATGTATTGTGAAAAATCTAAAACTGATTCCTGTGCATTCTTTGCTTGTTTGTTTGTTAGCTTGACTTATGGTGATAAATTTCATTCTTGACTTTCAGCTTCTCCTCCTGATTTTCAATCAAATAGTTCTGTATCACCGCCTTTCAAGTACATCAAAAGACATATATTGGAGTATTTTCATATGCTGGAATTTGATTTATTTATTATTTAGATTTGTATGCCGCCCCTCTCCGATTTCTTTTTGAGGATTCAATATGTGGCTCCAGGAGGCAGGAAGTTTCTGGTGCAATCAATTTATCCAATCCCTTCCCCTACGGATTTTCTTCTTTATCTTCAACCACAACAACACAAGAGCACACAACAGATTTAAACTTAATATTAACCGCTCAAAACGTGACTGTAAAATATATGACTTCAGTAACCGAGTTGTCAAAGCGTGGAACTCATTACCGGACTCCAGAGTGTCATCCCCAAACCCCCAACACTTTATCCTTGGATTATCCACGGTTGACCTATCAAGGTTCCTAAGAGGTCAGTAAGGGGCGAGTACAAGTGCACTAGAGTGTCTTCCGTCCCCTGTCCTATTGCTCTCCTATATCTCCTATACCTTTCTTCTATTCCTATATCTCTTCTTCTATTCTTTCATTGATATGTTCTATTCCTATAACTGCTCTTCAATTCTTTCTTAGATATATTTTACTATGAGTATCTCCTCTATAACCTTCATCATATATTTTACTATGTGTATACCCACTAAAACCCTCATTGTGTATTGGACAAAATCAATCAATCAATCAATCAATAAAAAATGATTGAAGTGAAGTCTGAAACTCAACATCTTTCACATTTCAGAGAGGAAACTGTTAGGACATTACTCTCTTTTGAATGTTTATTTGTTCTTGCTTCACTTCTGTCAACTTCTCTTATCTCCTCTTGCTTCAATCCCTAGCTAGACAAACAAGTAGAAATGGGATTGGAAGCATACCATGCCTAGAATTTTCTAACTTCCTCTATGTAGTACAGTATTTATTTATTTATTTATTTATTTATTTATTATTTAGATTTGTATGCTGCCCCTCTCCGCAGACTCGGGGCGGCTCACAACAAAGTGAAAACAATTTACAACAAATCTAAATTACTGTTTAAAAATATTTTAAAAACCCCATTTTCTAAACACACATACATACAGACATACCATTCATACATTGCATATGCCCGGGGGAGATGTCTCAGTTCCCCCATGCCTGTCGACAAAGGTGGGTCTTAAGGAGCTTACGAAAGGCAAGGAGAGTAGGGGCAGTTCTAATCTCCGGGGGGAGTTGGTTCCAGAGGGCCGGGGCCGCCACAGAGAAGGCTCTTCCCCTGGGGCCCACCAACCGACATTGTTTAGTTGATGGGACCCGGAGAAGGCCCACTCTGTGGGACCTAATCGGTCGCTGGGATTCGTGCGGCAGCAGGCAGTCTCGGAGATATTCTGGTCCAGTGCCATGAAGGGCTTTAAAGGTCATAACCAACACTTTGAATTGTGACCGGAAATTGATCGGCAACCAATGCAGACTGCGGAGTGTTGGTGAAACATGGGCATACCTAGGTAAGCCCATGACTGCTCTCGCAGCTGCATTCTGCACGATCTGAAGTTTCCGAACACTTTTCAAAGGTAGCCCCATGTAGAGAGCATTACAGTAGTCGAACCTCGAGGTGATGAGGGCATGAGTGACTGTGAGAAGTGACACCCGATCCAGGTAGGGCCGCAACTGGTGCACCAGGCGAACCTGGGCAAACGCCCCCCTCGCCACAGCTGAAAGATGTTTCTCTAATGTGAGCTGTGGATCGAGGAGGACGCCCAAGTTGCGGACCCTCTCCGAGGGGGTCAATAACTCCCCTCCCCCAGGGTTATAGATGGACAGATGGAATTGTCCTTGGGAAGCAAGATGCACAGCCACTCCGTCTTTTCTCGGTTGAGTTTGAGTCTGTTGACACCCATCCAGGCCCCAACAGCCTCCAGACACTGGCACATCACTAGTATACAATAATCAGTTTCTAGGTAACAGCAAATGTTAAACTCTGATGTACCAATTATCACTAAACTATGTGGCTTGTCTGTAAGGAATGAAGTTAAAAGGCAGGAATCAGTTGAATACAAGCTAGAGAGAATTCTTGGATCAGATAGCTTCCAAACGGATCAAGAGAATCAACCTAGTATTTGTTGACCTGGCAGTATGGTAGAAAAAGAACATAAAGTTTTTATAAAGATTTGGGTTTCTGTATACTTCAGTAGGCAAATTGTATAGAATCATTCATGTCTAAAATTAAGGAATTACATCAGATATGGACAGTATAATACTTTTAGGTAGATGAAATGTATTATACTTCCGAAGGCTGAGTAGGGGGGAAACTATCGTTTGTAGCATGCTTTTGTGAAAGATCATTAAATTTGGTAGAAGGAATTTTCTGACTGTCCTGAACAATGGCCTGCAACCACTTTTCCTGGAAATCCCTGTAGAGAAATATACACACTTTGATTGCTTTTGGGACCCGCTTTTCCACAGAACCATGAAGAGAAAAGAATCTAGTTTCTTGGCCTCATTAAATGCAAGGAAAACTTCTAAAACTCAAGGAGTTGGGAGCCATAAGAGAGAAATATACTTAAAGAAATCAGATATTTCAAAAATATTTTCAATTAACACAGCTTCCAAAGTATCCTGTTTCTACATCAATCAATAGGACAAGCTTCTGCATCATGCTAAAATTAGTCTGAGACTCTGCAAAGAGCAATATTTCACTTTATATCCTGAGCCAATTCAAGCCCATCACGAGGGGAAAAAATTAAATTGTACCAGCTGTGCACAAAAAGCCTAGATATTGAAGGATTCTTTTTCTTGCCCGTTTCCAAAATGGAAAGTGCTGCAAAACTTAATATGCCTGTGTTGAAAAAAAAGCTGCACATACTAAGCAATGTACACTATCTTTAAATGTTTACGTTCGAATAAAAATGGCACTTGATGTTTCTGCCTTCTGTCTATCCAGTAAGATCAAGCAGGGTGGTGCGTACTCCAGGATCCATCACTCAAACAATGTTATCATATGAGAATCTGCTCTATTGCAATGTCTGCTCTATTGCAATGTGTTAATATATTTCCAGAGATTTGGGTGGCTTTCCTACCTTTACAATGTTTTGGAAGTATTTTGGAAGTTTGATTGTTCTCTTCTTCTTGGGAAAGGGTGGTTGGGAAGCCCCTTTCAGTTCAGTTTTTTCCCCCAATAAATTTTATTTGTTTTGGTCTTTCAACAACTTGTGTTATGAGTATTTGCTTTCTGAGTTTCATACATCTTAATACACATTCTTATACATATTCTTAACAATATTATTTGTTTTTAAAATAATTACCATACATTATCATTTCATTTTCAATATATCTCTCTAAATATCTATCTTTAGTTTCCCCCCCCCCTTATTTTATCCCTATTTTAATTCCAGCAAACAAAGATGTGGTCATTTGCTATTGTGGTCAGTGCTATTGCTTGCACGTTGTAAGTAGTGATGGGCGAACCGAACCCACACAATTCGGGTCCGTACCGAATTTTGCGGTGTTTGGTATGCCGAACACGAACCCGAAATTTTTTCAAACTTCGGGCAAAGTTTGGGGTCGTGTTTGGTGTTCGGAGCTTTGACGTCACCGACAGGTTGCTAAGGACGCCAAGGTGATTACTTCCTGGATTCCATGGAATCCAGGAAGTGATCACCTTGGCATCCTTAGCAATCTGCCGGTGATGTCAAAGCTCCGCCTCTGGAATCTCTTCGTGGGAGGGATTCCCTGTTCGGGTTCGAGTTCGGGTTCGGCTGAATTTTGCGTAAAGTTCGTCCGAACTTGCCGAACCCGAACACAGTTGGGTTCGCTCATCACTAGTTGTAAGCCACCCTGAGTCTAAGGAGAAGGGTGGCATAAAAAAATCAAATAAATAAATAAATTTCCCAACTTACATATTTCCAATATCAGTATATTTTAGTTAACTTATTTCCTAAACATTAATCAAAAATCATCTCATAATTTCTTTATCCTCTTTTCCATATCATTACTTTTCCCTTACAAAAATATTTCAAAATTACATATTTCAATTTTTATATTTTCTTCTATTTCTCAATATTCATCTCTTCTTATGTTCTTTTATAACATTTCTACATGTTAGGTGGACCTCCTAGATCTCCAGTAATGTCTCTCTTCTTCACTACCCCTCCAGGATGGTTCTGACCCAGTTCTGGTCGAACTGGGTCCCCGGGCGACAAGGATATCGGGGTTCCCCTCTCCCCCTTCATTATCTTGTCTTTCTTGCACATGGGTGCATGATGCCATTAAAGTTATTTAATTAAATCCCATTAATTAATTATTTAATTAATTAATTAATTAATTAATAAAAATTACTAGTATTCAGTTAATATAAGGGGGACATTAAAGTATCTATATCCAAATAAAGATAGTAGGTTGTGTTTATAATTCAATCATCCATAGAACTGAACCAATAGCAGAGCACTGAGTTCATTTCACATGACAGGAAATACTGAGATGATATATAATTTGAGAAAAGGTGAACCCTTTCCAGAAACCATTGGAAAAGCTGACACTATTTTCAAACATAGCTAAAACCAAAGAAAACAAACCAGAATATGTTCCACTGCATCCTTAAAGAAAACTGGCCCTGGCCTACATCTCAATACCACAGAACGTGATTATTCCATTTAAATGAAATACTGTGAAGATACAATTCCAAATGATGTGCTGACTTTATAAAACTGAACTTGACAATGTTTATTGAATATGATCAAAGCCATGCTTAGTAAAGTTTGTACTGCAGAATATACTGTCATTCCAAATCAGCCACAATCAGTTTTGAATTGTGTAGAGGAGGAACTGGTAAGGCTTTTAATAGGACCTAGAAAGAGAAATTTGTCATATGAACATTACTCTTTAAAAGATTCCAGTCACTATAGATTGGAGCTGAAAAAGTGCTCTGTTCCATTTAGCCTTTCCGCTAAATGGATCTCCTGATTTCATTTTTACAAACTAAAGTCATTCCCATAAGCAATTTAATTCTAGCAAAGAATTCTATCAGGGGAATGCAATAGAAACTGAAATGCAGCTGCATTGAAACTATTTACAGACATACAATCATTCCACATGCAAAATGAACACAGAAGCAGGGTAGCTCATTTGACATACATGATCAATGTTGACTAAAGGAAACAGCTGAGTTTGCAGCTGTAACAAACTTGTGCACCCTTTCTGGAAGTAATTCCTATTGAATCCAATGTGGTATGTTTACTTCAAATGAAAATAAATGTAGGATTACATTGTCACTATAAAAATCCTTAGTACTGGAGGTTAGAAGGATAAGAAGTTATCATAACTCCAAAAGCTTCCCAATAAGGAGGACATTGTTTAAAAGAGGGACTCAAGACCAACTCATTAATTTGGATACCTAGTTGGCTGTCATCATATCTGTAATTTACTAAATGAATTTGCTGAGGACCCTTTAATATGCATTTCCAAGAAAGTTCATATCAAAAAAGGTAACATGATGGTAAAGAATCACAATATAAAAGAAAAAAGATCTACCAAATTTGAAGGCCAAGGAAGATGAAAAGTAGCCTTCACCTTCCATTCAACATCTATTAGCTGCTATCTTATTAAATTTCAGTGAATTGGTGTCACGACTAAGGAGGCCTTCTTCTAAATTATAATGTGATTCAGTCAGATAGGAAAACTCAGAAGATTATCTCAGAGCTTATAGAAATAAATGCACAAAGAATCACTGTTTCCGTAATTGAGTGCTTAAGGATGAGATATATGAAATCAGTATTTCAATCTGAAAATAAGTATTAGGAAAACAAATCAGCCCTCTGTGTATCCCTTTCCGGAAACAAACACAGATCATATGAGGAGACATTTGAATTTGGTCTTTCAGAAAAATATATCATCATTTATTACAAAATATACCAGAATAGTTTTCACATGCATCCCAAAGAAGATAAGTATACATCTACATATCAGCAGTAAAATCCCCCCCCTCTTTTTATTACCGTTTCTGTAGGCCTGGCTTGGTGGGCGTAGTGTGGCTTGGTGGACATGGCTTAGTAGGTATAGCAGGAGAACGAAATCTCCAAAATGCGGCAAAATTCAAAATCTCCATTCCCATTCCACTCCAGGGGAAGGATATTGCAAAATTCCCATTCCCACCCCACTTTGGGGCCAGTCAGAGGTGATATTTGCCGGTTCTCTGAACTACTCAAAATTTCTGCTACCGGTTCTCCAGAACCTGTCAGAACCTGCTGGATTTCACCCCTGCTATAGACATATAGATAATTTTTGGAATTTGTAAAAGTATTTGGACCTGTACTTTTTACTATAAAGCAATGTTTCTTAAATGTCTTGTCTTTCAGAACCCCTTGTCACTTTTAAAAATCATGAAGGACCCCAAAAAAGCTTTTATTGGTATGAGTTATATTTACTGTATTACAAATTAAAATTGATGCATTTGCTGCTGCTACTGCTTCTTACATTTTTTAAATTTAAATATAGGGTTTCAACATAGATTGGCAAATAATTTTGATTTTGCTGACTCCTGTGATGGCCTTGGGATACCCTCAGAGGTCCCAACTCTGCTGCGAATCATAGAAAATTTAATGGTCAATATAGAAACAGAAAAAGCCAGTCTGTAGAAAGAGAAAAAAATGAAAACTGCTTTTATTTTTAGGTGACCATTCCCCAGTTCCTACAAAAACATTACCAGGAAGTGAAAGATATGCAAAGGCTTGGGGCAATTAGGTCTTGCCCCTTGGCCAATAAATGTGATGTATGCCTATGGTCTGAATTTGTATGACTGATTTTTAATATATTGGGATTCTATTTTATGTAGTTTTAATTAATTAGATTTGTCTTTGTGTTTATTGTTTTATATTATATGATGTAAGCCGCCTCGAGTCTTCGGAGAGGAGCGGCATACAAATCTAATAAATAGATAGATAGATAGATAGATAGATAGATAGATAGATAGATAGATGATAGATGATAGATAGATAGATAGATAGATAGATAGATAGATAGATAGATAGATAGACAGACAGACAGATAGACAGACAGATGAATAGACGGAGATAGATAGATAGATAGATAGATAGATAGATAGATAGATAGATAGATAGATAAAAAAAATATCAGGGAAAGATTCTGCTAACTTTCTAATTAAGTACAAGTTGTCCTTGACTTACAACCATTCATTTAGGGACCATTTGAAGTTACAATAACACTGAAAAAGTTACTTATGACCGTTTTTCACATTTAAGACTGTTGCAGTATCCCCACAGTCAGGTGATCAAAATTTGAGCACTCAGCAACTGGCCTGTATTTATGACCGTTGCACTGTCCTGGGCCATGTGATCACCATTTGTAACTTTCACAGCCAGCTTCTGACAAGCAAAGTCAAAGCCAGATTCACTTCACAACTTCACGATTTACATTTAATTGCAATGATTTGCTTGACAGATGTGGGCAATAAAGAATGTAAAATGGGGCAAAATTCTTTTAACAACTGCCTAGCCACAGAAATTTTTGGCTCAGCTGTGGTTGTAAATTGAGGACTACCTGTATCCTGTTCTTCTTGTCAAAAAGAAGCTATCCAAATAAATCCAAGACATGGATTTAGTTGATGAGCAGTGATGGGCTCCTACGGGTATGGTTAGGTAAGGAGTACCGGTAGCAAAATTTGGAGCTCCACCCCAGAGCACCCAATTTGCACTGAAAGATGTTGAAACAAAATGCATAAGCCACTGCCAGTGTGGTAGCAAAAATTATGGTAGCCCATCACTGTTGATGAGCCATGATGGCACAGTGGTTAGAATGCAGTGTTGCCAGCTGCCTGCAATTTGGCAGTTCAAATCCCACCAGGTTCACGGTTGACTCAGCCTTCCACCCTTCCAAAGTGGATAAAATGAGAACCTAGGTTGTTGCAGTCAATATGCTGATTCTGCCAACCACTTAGAGATTTGGTTGGATTGGATTGGATTGGATTTGTATGCCACCCCTCTCCAAGGACTCGTGGCGGCTCACAGCATGTACAGAAAAACAAGAAACAATAATAACAATCCAATTAAAAAACAATCTTTAAAATTCTAATTAAAAAACTATCAATATCATTCATTCAATAATCAAACTAAAGCATTCATTGGTCAGGGGGGAAGATCTAAGGAACCCCAGGCCTGGCGGCAAAGAGATGGCTGTAAAACACTATGAAGCAGTATATAAGTCTAAGTGCTATTGCTATTGCTAAGTGCTATAATGTTCAGTCTTCTTTCCTTGCCTCTTGAAGATAAGGGGGATATTTAATTTTAATTATTTTGGTCAGATGCAAAAAACTTTTGGAAGTCCATTACATTTAGGTAGATTTATGGTTTCATTTTTTCCCCATAAGTGCACCAGCGTGTGTTCCATCCCCCGTTCTAATGTTTTTCTATTACTAGAATCATGTATATAAACATTGTTACATCTGATGGTCTTGGTATATTCGGGTTTCTTCCCATGTAGGATTTGGAAATTTCTGGTGATGTTTCGACGAGGTCCCACTCGTAATCTTCAGGCTGGTGTTTTTGTCCTTGTTCTAGGGTGAACACAGTGAGACCTGAGCTGCCTTCCTTCTATAAATACTGGTGGCTGGGTGTGGTTTTATGGCTCAGCAATTGCCTGCTGTGTAGAAACTTCCTGGTGAGTTAGTGGGGTAACACCTGGAGTCGTTGATGTAGCTGAGGTATGCTGATTAGTTAATGGTTGTAGATTAGGCATGATATCCTGAGTAGTTGGAGCTTGCAGGCTACTTGATTGTTTTGCAATGTGTGTTCTGAGTCTGGTTTCAGTTTCATTGTTATATCTTTGTATACTATCAATACGTACTTGACAAAATAAATAAATAAAATAAATAAATAAAATAAATTTATACTTCTCAAAATAGTACTTCATGTGTTTCATCCAGTTAATCTTCCTCATATCAGTTTTCCTCAGAAAGGATAAAATGACAGGAGGCTTCTCCTGAACATTATGTTGACCTGTCAGAGAAAATGTGGGATATAACCAGTGAAGGGCTACCAATATTTTTACTTTAGTGCAAACTGGGTGCTCTGGGGTGGAGCTCCATTTTCGCTACCCCACTGTGTGCCCCCCCCCCCCGTCCAGGCAGTAGCCCACTACCCCCGGATATAACTGATATAATACATACCTAGAAAGTACCATAATTCTTTAATATTGCATTAATATTAAAGGTATTGAAATGCTGATCAACTTAGTGTTTGGTTCTTAAACTCAGTGAAAAACCCCTCTGCACAAATTGCTGGACCACTAAATATGTCTTAAGGTGCTATGCACAACTGATGGCCTATATTTTCAGATTGGCAGCCTAAATCATATTAAGTTTACACCAGATCAGCCGAAGTGTTTTTTTCTCAGGAGGATCATATGGATTAGGCAATTAATCAAAGCTTATACAAAGAAGGAAGAGGAAATCCGAATTAAAGTGTTAATAGCCTTTAGCTTTTCTTCTTCCAGGAGGGCATAGCCTCAGCTGATTATCCTATTCACCCTAATGGCCAATCTTTGTATTTAGTCTTTATTCAAATATGCTAAGGCAGGATAATCTATTTTTATTGGTGGTGTGAGATGGGAGGGTTTTGTTGTTGGGTCACAGGCAATGCCAATTAATAAGGTTATCCTTTCCCACAGTTATTTTCAATAAATAGGTCATTAGATCCCAGCAACTGCTTTGTCCCTAATGCAACAGGGCAAATGAAAATGGCAAAGATTTGTGTATTATCTACTTAAGTAAGTGCTTGGCCTGGACACTATATCCTTTCATAAAAAAACAAATCTTACCATCTATTAAAACATTTGCTTATTACCGTATTCATTTAGACTCTCCCTTGGTTCTGAGTAAGATATCATTGGGATTTTCTGACTGAGATAATGGGATAAAATGTTGCTGAATAATCGGGAGAAAAGAAAATTCAACTGTAGTCAGGGCTGGATTAAGAAGTGACTTTTAAGATCTTGTTTTGCAAAGACAGTTGAGGATTTTCCAAGAACATTACAAAATCTGGATTAGTGATCATATGTAAATCTTTCCACATTTTCTTTTGCTTACCACACTTTGTATATTGAACTTAAAATTACACTATTCTGCATTTTGATGAAAAATCATAAATCAATCAGAAAAATTTTTGTATTTTTCATTGATTTTAATATTGAATTATTAAGAATTTAGAAGCTTCTCAAATAACCAGTTAGAAGGTCCACCTTTTATCAAATCAAACAAAACATCTATCCTATGCTGACATGGTCCAAATTTTAAAAGTTCATAATATAAATATACTCTAGCTCTCTATTTCTTCATATTATCTATGTAAGATATCAAATCAATTTTAATTCATCATGACTTCATTGACAAATGCATACCATCTTGGCCTATCTCTAGTAGTAACTTCCTATAATGTTACCCCATTGAAACATAGAAGTCTGACGGCAGAAAAAGACCTCCTGGTCCATCTAGTCTGCCCTTATACTATTTTCTGTATTTTATCTTAGGATGGATATGTATTTATCCCAGGCATGTTTAAATTCAGTTACTGTGGATTTATCTACCACGTCTGCTGGAAGTTTGTTCCAAGGATCTACTACTCTTTCAGTAAAATAATATTTTCTCATGTTGCTTTTGATCTTTCCCCCAACTAACTTCAGATTGTGTCCCCTTGTTCTTGTGTTCACTTTCCTATTAAGAACACTTCCCTCCTGGACCTTATTTAACCCTTTAATATATTTAAATGTTTCGATCATGTCCCCCCTTTTCCTTCTGTCCTCCAGACTATACAGATTGAGTTCATTAAGTCTTTCCTGATACGTTTTATGCTTAAGACCTTCCACCATTCTTGTAGCCCGTCTTTGGACCCGTTCAATTTTGTCAATATCTTTTTGTAGGTGAGGTCTCCAGAACTGAACACAGTATTCCAAATGTGGTCTCACCAGCATTCTATATAGCAGGATCATAATCTCCCTCTTCCTGCTTGTTATACCTCTAGCTATGCAGCCAAGCATCCTACTTGCTTTCCCTACCGCCTGACTGCACTGTTCACCCATTTTGAGACTGTCAGAAATCACTACCCCTAAATCCTTTTCTTCTGAAGTATTTGCTAACACAGAACTGCCAATACAATACTCAGATTGAGGATTCCTTTTCCCCAAGTGCATTATTTTACATTTGGAAACATTAAACTGCAGTTTCCATTGCTTTGACCATTTATCTAGTAAAGCTAAATCATTTACCATATTACAGATGCCTCCAGGAATATCAACCCTATTGCACACTTTAGAGTCATCGGCAAATAGGCAAACCTTCCCTACCAAACCTTCCCCTATGTCACTCACAAACATATTAAAAAGAATAAGACCCAGAACAGACCCTTGTGGCACACCGCTTGTAACCTGACTCTGCTCAGAATACTCGCCATTAACAATAACTCTCTGATGTCTACGCTTCAGCCAGCTGCAAATCCATTGAACTATCCAGGGATTAAGTCCAATCTTCACTAATTTATCTATCAGCTCTTTATGTGGAACCGTATCAAAGGCTTTGCTGAAGTCCAGGTAGGCAATATCCACGGCACCACCTTCATCCAACACCTTTGTGACATAGTCAAAGAAATACTTTCTTACTTATTTCTCTACTTTATTTGTTGTTTTCTCCATCTTGTTCTTACCTTAAGGCAACCAAGAATAATCTGATGGACTTAAGTTGACTCAGCCTTTCATCTTTCCAAAGTTGGTAAAAGGAACTTCTACAGGGTCCACTAGACATCTGGGGTGGAACCACTTAATCAGCTCCGCCTCACTGCCTTAAAGTCTAACCTCAGTAGGACATGATCTGATCATGACAAGGGAGAAACATCTATACCCCTTAATTCTAGACCATATCTCCACTGCCCCAAAAGGAACACTAGGCCAAGTGTGTAACACCCTTCCCCATGAGTCAGATCCTGAACTACTTGGGACACATCCATGGTTGTCATGGAAGTTGTGAACTCCTGAGCCATATCTGAGGATTTGCCAAGCGATGGCAAGTTGAAGTCACCCAGCACCATAAGCCTGGGGAACTCCACCACCAACCCGGCTCCTCTGGACAATAATTGCCACTCCTCCATTCCTTCCCTGGAGTCGCAGCTGATGCAATACCTGAAATCCATGAGGGAACATCTCCGAGCCTTCATGGCCCAGCCAGGTCTCAGTTATGCATGCCAGTTTCTCTTTATTTTTTCTTTTCTCCACTCTTTTTTTTCTTGAGCAGTGATGGTTCAGTGTTTAGAATGTAGTACTCCAGGGTAATTCTGCTGACTGTTAGCAGTTTGATTCTGACTGGGTCACGGCTGACTCAGCCTTTCATCCTTGCAAGGTCAGTAAAATGAAGACCCAGATTATTGGGGACTCTGTAAACCACTTAGATAAGGGTGTAAAGCAGTATGAAGTGATTATATGTCAAATAAGAGCTATTGCTATTCGTGCACCTTTTATTCCTTTACCTTAAGGAAAAATATCCTCTTTTCTTAACTGTAATACAAGTTGAGTTTTACTGGTATTACAGTTTACCGTTATAATCAAAATTCCTAATGAATTTTTTTTAATCCTTCTCATCTAAGTCTTCTATACTTTCAGCTAAGAAAGAGGTGCCAACTGCATATCTAAACTGCTGGCATTTCCAACCGCTGCTTCAATTTCAACTGCCTTCTTGTCCAAACCTGCCATCCTTAAATGTATGTATTATTTGACATGGGGACTATAGACAGTCTTGTTTCTGTCTTTTTCCTATTATAAACCACTCTGTTTCTTCAAATCCTGTTCTTGCAGTAGTTTCTTGTTCATTATAAAAATTCCTCCGAATAATAATCAGATATTTTGACACAGCCATCAAGTATAATTTATTTCACTTTCTGGCATGATCACCAAGTTAAAGGCTTTATTGGCAGTGAAGCAAACCCAGACTTCTTCTACATATTGTCTTCTTCTCTTCATTACCTGTCTTACATCAACTATTTGATCTTGTGTCTCAGTCTCTTTGGAAAAGTGTATTCCCTTAGCATTTTTTTTCTTCATGGTTCTATTGTCCTTTAGAGTCCCTTAAGTCAAATATGACGAACTAATTGGATATTTTTGTTCAATGTCCTAATCTCCATATATGCAGGGGTGGGCTTCAAAAATTTTAGCGAGGGATTCTCTGCCTAGTTGCTGGGTGGTTGTGGCCATTGTGGGCATGGCCTAATTGGCCTCTTGCACCACTGTGGGTCAGTGGGGTGTTTTTGCCACCCCCCTCCCTGCCAAGCTCCAGAGGCTTTTCTCCTGGAGGGAGAAAATGGCTGTCCCAGGCTCCAGAAGCAGGCCTGTTTCTGCCCTTTCTAAATTTCCAGTAGGCCCATTTTCTGAGCCTTCCTGCATGCCTTGAACTTACCTGAACCTAAAAAGGGACGCCTGGGAGGGGTGGGGTGGACAGGACCAGCCAGGAGTGGGATTTGGTGGGTTCTCCGAACTTCACAGAATCATAAGAACATAAGAACATAAGAAGACCCATGCTGAATTGGGCCAAAGCCCATCGAGTCCAATTGTCAGGCCAAAAGCCATCATGTGGAGTTAGAGGCTTTGGCCTGCCACAGAAGCACAGCATCAGGGAAATTGGGAGGGGTACTTGAAAGAGAGGAAAGCTAATAGCCACAACAAATTCCTTTCTTAGAGTCCAAGGTCATTTTTGTTCTGTGTCAACTGAACAAAAGAGGAAGTCGGTGAATCCCTGCTCTTGGGCTGGTCCACGTGATGAACTTGTGGGTGTGGGGATGTGAGATGAACCTTAACCTGAGTGGAGTACTGGAAAGAAGTTAGTATCGGAATGGCCGAAACGTAACCAACATGGCTCTGCTAATAAATCAAACCTTATGTGAGAGAACTGGAGTGGAATCTGATTTATTTCTCAGATGCTATTTTGGGCTTTGACACCAGCATTCTGTGGCACACAGTGGCCCACCAATTGTACATGGGGATCTTGAACAGAAAGAGAAGGCAAAACCCCTCCCTTTTCCTTGCCCCCCCCCCCCGCCAACAAATGGTAAGTTGTCTAGACTTTCTCTATATTATTTAATATATGACTGCAACGATTAGGCTTATTGTGTAACCTGACTGCTTAAGTCAAATAGTTCGATTACTAATACAGCACATATTGATGTATCTTACAGCAAGTATTGTGGGGATCTCAAGCAATTATCCAATTAATTTAAGATATACGCATATCATGAGAATGAAAAACATCATCTTCTTTTCCAGGAACAACCAAATTGAACTGTTTTTTGGAACAAATACAGAATGCCAGGGGGAAAAATGAAAAACTCCAATCCCAGGAATATATTGCAGTAATTCATTTGTGTTGATGCTTAAAAAACATTACATATATAATGGAATACGCCATAAAACATCCCTCTATTTTGATTCAATGAAAGTCTTGTCACCCATTCATCAAATTTTATAAATCACATTTAATACAGAATGTCTGTTCCTCCAAATATTGTTGGCAGCCTCTTTAAGTCACTTCTTCTAAGGACATTTTCAAGTAGAAGAAATATTAATCAATAGTAAATATCCTAGCTAGTGCACAACGCAATCTGAGCTAAATTTGTACCATATGATGATATACATATGCAAGATACTTGATTAGATTATCTGATTGCATAAAAGTCATGCAAACAATTTCTGACTTAGTAATATTGGTTTGCTTTTGTGCTTCATGAAAACAACCTAAATGAAGGAGGTTTGGAAATCCTGATGGATAGATGATGCCTCTCTTGGATTTAAAGGTTATGTGTGATCTAATAAAAGTCTTGCCAGATAAGATTGCTCATATTTTAAACCCCAATCAACAAAAGGAATCCTTATTGGAATGCATAGACTGATTCCTTGCTTTTTCTCCAAAACAAATATTTGGGAAACCTTCATTGTACTGTATTTTGTTTCCTATGAAAAACCACTGTAGGGCTACAAGTATTTTCTTTTTTGAAAGGAATCAAGTTTTGTAGAAGTTCAAAACTTATTTAGAAACATCACTGACCCACCATTGCTATTTACTCTATGATATGTCTTTCTATTCAAGGCGGGGGGGGGGACAGTCAACTGAGACTGGCTCAGGTTACAACAGTGGTCCCCAGTCTTTTCAAGGAATAGTGGGAGTCTTTAGAATTTTAAGAGCACTTCCATGAAAAAAAATGTGTAGAGGGATCTCCATTTTGACAAAATGGCAATCATGGGTTACACTCCACATCTCAAGTTCTGTTTTAGCAGAAGGCTCCCACCCACCCACACTGATACTCATGAGAACTATGGTATAGATCCTAGGTTTAGTAGATACATATGAAGTAGGAGAAAACAGTTTGTGTACAGGAATGTACAAAGTGTTAGGCAACCAAAGCTCTAATCATTATTCAGCTCTAATCCAAAGAGTTTTGAGTATTTTCCCCCATAATAATTGTATTATAGGAGCCATGGTAATGCAGAATAGAAGAGAGAAGAGAGTAGAGAGTAGAGAGTAGAGTAGAGTAGAGTAGAATTTTATTGGCCAAGTGTGATTGAACACACAAGGAATTTGTCTTTGGTACATATTTTCTCAGTGTACATAAAAGAAAAAGATACATTTGTCAAGAATCATGATTAATGATTGTCATAGGGGTCAAATAAGCTATGAAGAAACAATATTAATAAAAAATCTTAAGGATACAAGCAACAAGACAGTCATAAGTGGGAGGAAATGGATGATAAGGAATGATAAGAAAAAAACAGTAGTAGTAGTAATGGTGCAGACTTAGTAAATAGTTTGACAATGTTGAGGGAATTACTTGTTTAGCAGAGTGATAGCATTCAGGGAAAAAATCTGTTCTTGTGTCTAGTTGTCTTGGTGTGCAGTTCTCCGTAGCGAACTTTTGAGGGTAGGAGTTGAAACAGTTTATGTCCAGAATGTGAGGAGTAGGTAAATATTTTCACTCTTTTTGACTCGTGCAGTATACAGGCCCTCAATGGAAGGCAGGTTGGCAGCAATTGTTTTTTCTGCAGTTCTGATTAACTTCTGAAGTCTCTGTTGGTCTTGTTGAGTTGTGGAACCAAACCAGGAAGTTACAGAGGTGCAGATGATGATTCCTCTGTAGAACTGTATCAGCAGATCCTTGGGCAACCTCCCATCCATATGCGGTTTCATCGAATGAAATCAATCACTGATGTGTTTTCTGCAAACTTCAGTAGTTTAACAGATGGATCATTTGAGATGCAGTCATTAGTATATAGAGAGAAGAGAAGTGGTGAGAGAACACAGCCTTGGTGGGGGGAGGGGGGCTGTGCTAATTGTACATGTAGCTTGACTTGCTGCTTCCTGTCTGTTAGAAAGCCTGTGATCCACTTACAAGTATTGCAGGTTAACTCAATGCTCACTGCTAGGTGTTCAAATTTGACTGGCTCAAAGTTGGCTCGGGCTGCCATCCTTCTGAAGTTGAAGTGATATATAAGTCTAGGTCCTATTGATATTGCTATAAAAGGTAATAGAATCTAACAGAGAAAGAGAAGAAAAAGAATTGAAATAAATAAATGTATAAAAGGATATACACATACACACAATATTATGAAGATGATTTCCCACTCTCTTGTAACAGGCATAAATAATTCGCTAATCTCTTCATCTCTTTTTAGCAATAGAATGGAATGGAATAACAGAAGTGAAAGTGACCTTGTAATTCTTCAGGTCCAACCCCAATTAGGCAAGAAACCCTATGTCATTTCAGACAAATGGTTATCTAATTTCTTCTTTAAAAGTTCCAGTTTTGGAGCATCCATAATATAAAGCTGATCATTCCAAATGCCAATCCAAGGAGTTTGGAGATAAATAGACTCTACCACCCTTCCTCCTTCTTCCATCATCCTTCATCTTCTCTCCCTTTAGTTACTAGCAGTTATAAAACATTGCCTACTGGAACTAATTACTTGATGAGTGGGTTTCCATAGAAATAAAAGAAGCACATTAAACATAAATAAATGTTTCCTTTCTACATTTCAGGTCATGGAATAGCAGATCCAGTCAGTACTATTTCCTGTCTATTCTAAGAATCAAACGAACAGGCAAGCTTATGAATTAATTGGTCTCTTTTTTTAGTTCTTTTCACTGACTGTTCTTTTGATTTGGCATCATAGGTGGGAAAAAGGAAGCAGGGAGCTTATAAAAGCTCACGCTAATCTTATTACTTATGGAAACAGACTTTAGCTTTTATTTCTAATCAGTCAACAGTTTGGTCGTTTTTAAAGTTATTGCACAATACATGATTAACCAGGTCATCAGGGCGGCTATTGTAACTCTGTCCTCTGTTCTACAACTGTAGAAAAGTTACTTTCAATGCATGACCAAAATATATTGTGGTGCATAGGTTTTTAAGTTCTGGGCCATCTTACATGATTAAGTGGGATCTGATCCCTACTGTTTTACTGAATTATGCTTTCTTACATTACATTAAATTATGCTTTCTTAATGTACCAAGTACTGAATATGTAGCAGAGTCAATTTCTTCAGTTCTGCATACAGTATTTTTTTCTGGCTCTTTTTTCAATGCTTCCAGATAGAGAACTTCAGAGAAGGATAATTACCCTCAAGAGGTCGATCTCAACCCTGTAACCTCATATCTTTGGAAATAACATTTCCTCTTCAAGATATAGATCATTTCTGCATGAAAGTTATCCAGCAATCTCTGCAGCAATAAAAACCATTGATGAAGATAGGATGTTGCATTGATGACAATTAGAAATTATTAGTACAGAAATGATCTTGCAAACAATCTTCCAAAGTACAATATTTATATATGTTAGTGAGTGAATAGGATGTAATGTTTCATTCATATTTATAATGGAAGTCTGTTTTTATTTAGCACCGTATGCAGCGGTGGGTCACGAGACAGAACGCTAAATTGCGCTCGCCGCCGCAGCTTGTAAGTTCTTGCGGAACTGGCACAATTTTGCTGCTGCACCTGTGGAGGTAGCAAAATCGCGCACGGAGCAGCAAGTGAAACTTCGCCGAAATACGGGTGCAATTTTGCTACCTCCACAGGTGCAGCAGCCAAATCACGCTGGTCCCACAAGAACTTACGAGCCGCGGCGGTGAGCGCAATTTAGCATTCCTGCTCGTAGCTGTTCTGTCTGGGTGCCCCCAGACTTCAACACCAACTGGAAAAAACAGCCAGACACGCTGGTAAAAGCAAAGGCACTTTATAGTTTGAAAAATAAACACAGAGAAAAACCTGTTCTTCCCAACAGGCAGGCTATGAGACTTCACAGCAGAGTCCTGATGGCCAGACAATACAGCAGACTTCTTGCTGGCACACCCACCACTGTAGAGAATAAGACCCACACCTTTTCCCCCCAAGGTTTCAGTATTCAAAGTCACAAACCAGAATTCCAAGACGCCAAAGATCACAGCCAGGTCCCAGGACTCCCAAAGATAATACTCCACAAGCCAGGAAGGGTGGGTCTGCCTTTTCAGCCTTTCCAGAGAGCACCACACCCAAACCCAGCTGTTGCCTCTTTAGTGCTGAAAGTACCTGGCTAATTGTCCCCTTCGTTGTGTTGCTCTTCTCTGCCGGAGATCGATGATTGCTTGTGCATTTTCATCTAAGGAATCCAGGATGCTTGCTGGGGAGAGCTCCCCTTCGGGGGACTCTGGCTGTCCTCCCTCTCCCTCAGCCTGAGATTCCTCCTCCCCGTCTGCCTGAACCTCCTGTTCCTCATCCTCCCCCTCTGAGCAGGAAGCCGGCAGAGGATCAGCCGTTCCCTGAGGGGCCTCAGACAGAATCACAACAGTAGCCTACCACTGAAAGTATGTCTACTTAGCCATTGTAATAGTCTACGATTATCAACTATGAACCCATCCAGTTGGGATACAGTCAATACATACTTTTAAACAAGCCATGACTTAGTGCAGTATGTGAATCTATTTTATATGAGTGCAGCATGTGTTGTGTGTATATGTGGAGATATATGAAAAATGTAGGCTGCGTGATGTACCGCCATTCTACCCACCCTTCTTGTCCTGGTATTTTGACCTCTTTCTTAGAATAGAACATTATGAGCAATATTAGATTGCTAGCTGGTACAGGCCATACTGCACACCGGTAATAAAACTGGCAATGCACATGCACAGAAGCAAAATCTCGGCAGGACACACCCTCCCACCCACTGGTCATCCAGAACTGCACACATATTGCACCGGTAGGGATGGTAAGTAGGAACCCCCACCTGTTTATGAGCCTTGGTGGCACAGTGGTTAGAGTGCAGTACTGCAAGCTGCTTCTGCTGACTGCTGGCAGTAGTTCAGCAGTTCAGATCTCACCACCGGCCCAAGGTTGACTCACACTTCCATCCTTCCAAGGTGGGTAAAATGAGGACCCAGATTATTGGGGAGTGATATGCTGACTCTGTAAATTGCTTAGAGAGGGCTGTAAAACACTGTGAAGTGGTCTATAAGTCTAAGTGCTATTGCTATTAAACTTCATACTGCACAAGTTAGAGATAGTGAGGATTGGAGTCTGACACAGGGAGAAAAGTTTAGGATAGTTAGGCAGCTACTTTAAACATAGCTACATATTTTTATAACTGTCTATGGAGATTGTCAGTCATCCAGGTCATGGTTGTACCAAAGATGCTTTTCAAGAGGCAACTGGACTTTCTTGCTTTTCTTTGAAGACGTTTTGTTTTCTCCCTAATTAGCTTCTTCTCCAGCTCTGACTGGATGGTGGGTAATGGAAGAATTTATATCTATTGCAGACAGCTGGTCATTTGCATTCTTTTAGAGAGTCATTAAGGCTATTTGGAGATTTGTCTGTGTCCTCAGGGTCACCTGAGTAGGGCAAATGGATGTGGAGCTTTCTTGGAACTGCTGAAAAGTATGTGTAGACTGGAGATGGATGATGCCATATCCCTCCTCCACTGTTGAGCGAGGGCTGTTTAATTTTGACATAGATGATCTCTTTGGCCCCTCTATCAAATCAGCAGTTTGCAAAAGAGTCTTTTAAATGCAGATGGACTGCTGAATCTTGTCCTGATGGGTTTGTTCTCCTATGTTGTGCCATGTGTTTAGTTTTATAACAATGATGCTTATTATTGTCTCCTGCTTGAACAAGGGGTTGGAGTAGAAGACCTCCCAAATCTCTTCCTTAAATCATGGGTGTCAAACTCGCAGTATCACCTTGCCACCACATGACATTTCATGACTTTTTCCCTATTTGTGGAGTTGGGGTAGGCGTGGCCTGTGCACGACATATCCTGCCTGCTAGCTGCCAGTTTGACACCCTGATGTTCAGTGGTGGGCAACAGCTGGTGCTCCATACCGGTAAAAAATTCTGGGATGATCACAGAGCTGCGCATCCTGACACATGCATGTGCACACCCAGTAAGATTTGGCTTCTGCACATGCACATCAAGCAAAATCTTGTGTGATGGTGCTTGTGCGAGCAAGATTTTGGTGATTTTCACTGATTTATCAGCAAAAATCACCGAAAGGTCGCTCACATGCGCATACTCACACAAAAATTTTCTTGCTGCGCATGCACAGAAGACCAATATTCTGGTGTGTGCACACCAGAAACGCATGCACTCACAATGGCCTCAGAGGGTGCACTGGTAGTGCAGAAGATGAGCGGCCCTTCACTTCTGATGTTATACAGTGGTACCTCTACCAAGAAAGCCTCTACTTACAAACTTATCAAGATAAAAACCGGGTGTTCAATATTTTTTTGCCTCTTCTTAATAACCATTTTTCACTTACAAACCCGAGCCTCCAAAACTGTAACCGGAAAAGGCTGGGAGAAGCCTCCGTGGGGCCTCTCTAGGAATCTCCTGGGAGAAAACCGGGCCAGAAAAGGTGGAGAGAAGCCTCCGTGGGGCCTCTCTAGGAATCTCCTGGGAGGAAACAGGACCTCCACCCTCCTTGTGGTTTTCCCAATCGCATACATTATTTGCTTTTACATTGATTCCTATGGGAAAAATTGCTTCTTCTTACAAACTTTTCTACTTAAGAACCTGGTCATGGAACTAATTAAGTTCGTATGTAGAGGTACCACTGTATTCTGTTACATTAATGATCAACAAGAAACTATGGCAAAATGAAAGAGAGAAACCCACCTTCCACCAATGATAAAACAAGAAGCTTTGCTTTTAATATTGTGCCTTATTCATACTGCAAGAAGGCAAGGGCTGGAGGTATACCTGCCACAGGAACCAGATGACAATAATTAAAAGTTTTTCTACTTCACATCTAGAAATAACTTCCTCCCTTGGCTGACGAGGAAGAAGAATACAATAAGCACGAGAGGGAAAATTCACTGCGATCAAGAAAGGATAAATTTCTGCAGAGCTGAACTGTGTGTTGTTGTTTTTTGAAACAGCATCTGCATGGGCTGATGAAGCTAAGACCCAAGTCCTGAAAAACCTCACCACAGTAAAATATGCAGGCTGGCACTGCCTGAATCATTGGGAAGAAGTTTATTTGATGTAGCATCTGTGGGTCGATCAATGGAAAGCCATCTACCTGAGGCTCCACAGCCCTAGGGTCTAATTCCTTCTGAATCATGTGTTTCTTTTATGTTCCCTTCTTGGGTAAAAGTCCAAAGTGGTTCTTACCCAAAAACACAAGACCAGGCCTACAGGACACCCAAAGCATTAGTATGGTTAGCTTTAGCACTGAGGTCCTAACCAAAACCATGGATTGAATTATAATTAAGGCAAGATCCCTTCACCACAATTTGTACCCAGGATTTGGTTAAGTGAACTCCCTTGTGTATCCATGAGCGTCTATGTATCATCCGAGCCCAGATTACTTGGAGGAGGTGGATAACCTATATTTAACTCATCCTTCCAGCTAACAGTTATCTGTGTGGTTCTAACCCCAGTGAGGCTGCTGGTTGCTCTTTTTGTTCCCAAACTGCTTTTTTAAAAAAAATTGTAGATTTTAGACAGGAAGCTGAGAGTAGGCATTGGTTCCCATATTGTCTAATTGACTGGTTGCCGATTAGTTTCCAGTCACAATTCAAAGTGTTGGTAATGACCTATAAAGCCCTACATGGCATTGGACCAGAATACCTTTGGGACCATCTTCTGCCACACGAATCCCAGCAGTCGATCAGGTCCCACAGAGTTGGCCTTCACTGGGTCCCGTTGACTAAACAATGTCGTCTGGCAGGACCCAGGGGAAGAGCCTTTTCTGTGGCAGCCCCGGCATTCTGGAATCAACTCCCCCCCGGAGATTAGAACTTCCCCCACCCTCCTCACTATTCGTAAGTCTCTGAAAACCCACCTATGTCACCAGGCATAGGGTAACCGATGTATCCCCTTGCTAATAAGATTTATGTATGGTATGATTGGGTTGTGTGGTTATTTTTAATGATAAGGGTTTTTAGATAGAGTTTTATTTATTGGATTTGTTATATATTGTTCACTAGTGTTGTGAGCCACACCGAGTCTTCAGAAAGGGGCAGCATACAAATCTAATAAATTGTTGTTGTTGTTGTTGTTATTATTATTATTGTTATTATTATTATTATGTCAATACAACACAGCAAACGAGATCACTATGCTGGATTTTGTATTCCATCACCAGTCGGGCACTTCCCAAGCACCTAGGACTGCGTGATCTAGCTGCGAATTATGTTTGCCGATCCCAGTAAAGCAGCCTTTTGCAAATGACAGATCGAGATTTTATCAATTCCAATGGTTTTCAAATGTCCGCTGAGATCTTTTGGCACTGCGCCCAGCATGCCAAGTACCACTGGGATCACTTTCACTGGCTTATGTCAGAGTCGTTGCAGCTCGATTTTTAGATCTTCGTATTTCACTAATTTCTCTAGCTGCTTCTCCTCAATTCTGCTGTCCCCTGGGATTGCGATGTCGATGATCCATACTTTCTTTTTCTCCACAATCAGGATGTCTGGTGTGTTATGCTTCAGAATTCAGTCAGTCAGAAGTCGGAAGCGCCACAGAAGTTTTGCTTGCTCATTTTTGACCACTTTTTGGGGCTTATGATCCCACCAGTTCTTTGCCACTGGTAAATGGTAGTTCCGGCACAAGTTCCAGTGGATCATCTGTGCCACAGCATCATGTCTATGCTTGTAGTCAGTCTGTGCGATCTTTTTGCAGCAGCTGAGTATGTGATCAATTGTTTCATCTGTTTCTTTCTTCACTTTGGATCGTCTGTTGATTTTCCAATTCTGGCTTTGACAACATTTGTTCTAATGGCCTGTTCTTGTGCCGCCAGTATTAGTCCTTCTGTCTCCTTTTGGAGTGTTCCACTTGTAAGCCATGACCAGGTCTTTTCCTTATCCACTTTGCCTTCAATCTTCTCCAAGAACTGGCCATGCAATGCTTTGTTCCGCCAACTGTCCATACGACATTGAGTTACAGTTTTTCTGTACTGGTCCTTAGTTTGCTTCACCTTGAGAAGCTTCCTATTGTTGACATCCATCAATGCTGACTCTTTGCTCTCCTTCACATAGTCAGCTAATGCATGCTTCTCTTCTTCCACTGTCTGCTTTACTTTCAAAAGTCCTCTGCCGCCTATTTTCCTTGGTAAATACAGCCTGCCAATGTCACTGCGGAGGTGTAGTGCACGATGGATCATCATTAATTTTCTGGTTTTCCTATCCAGGTTGTCCAGCTCTGCTTGAGTCCAGTTCACTATGCCAGCTGTGTAATGACAGGTATGGCTCAATTATTTATAGCCTTGATAGTAGTTTGCTCTTCAAAATTTGCTCTTCAAAATCAGTTTGCTTTTCAAAAATTTTCTGGTCCTCTGCTGATCACAGTTTTCACATGGCCATGCTTGATATTATCCAGTTGCAAGATGCCCAAGTATCTGTAGGCTTCTGGCTGGTGGCACTTGATGGTTTGACCATTTGGCATTTCAATGCCCTCACTTTCAGTGATTTTCCCCATTTTCAGTGCCACTGTGGCACATTTATCCAGGCCAAACTCCATGCTGATGTCATTGCTGAAGATTATTATTATTATTATTATTATTATTATTATTATTATTATTATCTGCCTAACCCACCACTACAGATAAACTTACTTAGTAAGTTCTATCAATAAGCTCAGAATATAGACAATTCAATTTTAGGTCTTGATGAATTCCCAGAACATGGATGAGCAACCTGTGATCCTCAGGACATTGTTGAATTCTCTTAGAATTAGGGGTGTCAAACTCGTGTTGTCACAGGAGCATCATGTGACATATTGGGACTTTTTTCCCCTTCACTAAACCAGATGGGGGCAGGGCCAGCACATGATGCATCCGGCCCATGGGCCGCAAGTTTGACACCGCTGCCTTAGACCTAATTTAATTGACTTTTATTTATTTCATTTATTTATTATTAGAGTTGAAAAGGACCTTGCATCAAGTCCAACCCCCTGCTCAAGCAGGAAATCCTATATCACCACAGTCAGATGGCAGTCCAATTTCCTTTTGAATGTGCTGAGTGATGGGGCGTTCACAACCTCCGCTGGTAGGCTGTTCCACTGGTTGATCGCTCTCACCATCAGAAAGTTCTTCCTTATTTCCAGGTTGAATCTCTCCTTGGTCAGTTCCATCCATTGCTCCTGGTCTGGCCCTCTGGTGCCCTGGAAAATATTGATTCAGATTGGGTCATATACAACTCATAAATCATAAATGTTCCTCTCCATGGAAAACTTTAGTAAAAGGCGAAAGATTTATATGATCTGAAGAGAAACCAGAATATTCAACATATACTATTCAATATAAGGAAGAACTTCCTGACGGTCAGAGCGATCAACCAGTGGAACAACCTACCTGAGAAGGTTGTGAACTCCCCAATTCAGGACACTTTCAAGAGGAGATTGGACTGCCATTTGGCTGGGGTGCTATAGGATTCCTGTTCAGGCAGTGGGTTGGACTTGATGACCTGCATGGTCCCTTTCAACTCTAACAATAAATAAATAAATATACTATTACTATCAGTAGCTGCCAGTCTGAACTTGCATTATCTCTTCACTCACTCCTCCTCACCTCTTTTCCCATCTACTTTCTTACACTTTCTCTCCCCCTTCCTTCTCTGTCCCTCTACAGCCAATCTCCTCCTTCTCTCACTACTTTATTTTATTTTATTTTATTTTATTTTATTATTTTATTTTATTTTATTTTATTTATTTTTTATTTTATTTTTTTATTTATTTATTTTTATTTTTTTATTTTATTTTATTTCAAACTGATCAGATTTAACTTTAGCGTAAACATACTTTAACCATAATAGGTCTCAAAAAATCTTTTAACCTGGGGATCATGGTACTAGAGGGAAAACTAACACATCCGCTTTTCAAGAACAGCTGCAGAATACAATCCACTGGTAACTTGGCCCATAACTATCTGCTTGGCCACTATGGGAACAAAATGAAAGGCCTTTGATCTGGTTCAACATGATTCAGGAATTCGGTCAATTCCTATCACAACTGCAAAAAGTAACTATGCTTATGGCCCCAAGCTATAACTAGGTAACTCATCAGTAGATAATTATTTCTACATGAAAGAGCTAATGCTATCAAGTTAAAAGATTACTTGGAGCAAGGTCCGTTGAGAGTGACTATTGCTAGCTACATAGACTTGCCTTATAAAATTTGTGGAGTTTTAACCAAAAATTCCCATCCAGAATATATAGCCTTGGAAAAGGTCAGACAAACTTAAAAGTTTAAGCTGAAATAACCACTTCATGACTGGAAATATCTACCTTCTGGTTGATTACTTTCTTCATTCTGTTGATTTGTAACAAAAAAAGGAATAAACATGAATAACTCACTACCATTATATATAGCTCATTACCAATAACTCATCATCTAATTAGTTTGCTGCAGCAAAGAGGGTCCAGCTATTTCATCTGACCTTTCTATCAGTGATAGTGCTCCTGTTCTCAACAGTTTTCTTGGGATGCATTTTCTCCCTGTTTGTTCTCCTGTCCTAGCCAACCCATTACAGGCCTAACTCACCAGCTGCTAAAACATTACAGATCAATATTGTGGCCATACACATTTCATGAATGATTCAGAAGTGCTTCAGATCTCATGCGACTACAAAGCCAGCATCTCCCTGATATTCATCAAAGTCTTCCCCAATCCCAAACCCTTTCAGGCTTCTGTATCATTGGGGGGGAGGGGAGGAGGTTACTGCTTAAGGAATCTATCTGCCCAAGTTGATCCAATTCTTTAAATAGCCCTAATTTTTTTTCCCAAGCTGTAATAAAAGCCTGAAAAAAACATGCATGCTTTAATGAATAGCAGAAGGGCGCTAAGCTCCTTCTATAAGCGTGTGATTCAAAGCCACTTTTGTATATAGAGTCGCTTCAAAGCGAGAAGGGTGGCAAATAAATTTGATAATAATTTGATATTATTTTCAAAGTGTTCTTCACACTTGGTTAACATAACAGTAAATCATAGCAAAGGAGGTGAAGTAAAATCAAACTTGCAGTTAATTTATTAAGATGCATAAAAGGAAAAGTCAAGTAATGTTTTTTTTCCAGGATTCCAATAAAGAAAAGGCTACTTGAAATGCAGCCTGTGGACTGAGAAGTGTGCTAACCATCTATTTCATGCATGTTGGAAGCTTCTTGGATTTTGAGTTGAGCAATTCATTGCACAGTATAAAAAGCACGGAGAAAGTTGCTGACACAAGGTAGCTGTCTCTTCTTCCAGTTTATCCCTGTATTTAAAGCTGTAAATCAACTATGTAAATTCCATCACCATCCAGGATTGAAGGTGTGCATAAATAGATTGTAATCAGTGGTGAGATCCTGCTGGTTTAACAACCTGTTCGGTGATCGTGCGCTTTGCACATGCATGTGCATAGTAACAAAAACTTACCTTCTGTGTTACTACTGGGGAGAAATAAAGCTGAGGCACAGCATAAGAACATAAGAACTTAAGAAGAGCCATGTTGAATCAGGCCAAAGCCCATCGAGTCCAGCATTCTGTGTCACACAGTGGCCCACCAATTGTCCATGGGGATCTTGAGTAGAAAGAGAAGGCAAGACCCTCCCTTTCCCTTGACCCCCAGCAAATGGTACCCAAGGGAATTCTGCCTGCCTCAACCAACATAGAGACGGCATAACCACTGATACACTTGGCATCCATGAATCTGTCTAATCCTGCCTTGAAGCTATTCAGGCTGATAGCTGTCACGACCTCTTCTGGAAGTGAATTCCATAAACCAACGACCCTCTGGGTGAAGAAATATTTCCCTTGATTTGTCCTTGCTTTCTTACCTATGAGCTTTAGGGAGTGCCCCCTCATCCTAGTATTGTGTGATAAAGAATTTTTCTCTATCCACCTTTTCTATCCCATGCATGTTTTTATACACTTTGATCAAGTCACCCCTTACAGCAATCAGCTCCTCCACGCAAATCAGCTGAGAAGATATAGATCAGTAAAGCGCACAGGTAGGTGGGCCCAGTGAAGGGCAGATTGTCTTACCTCCTACCAGTGTGCCCTCAAGGCACATCAGTGCGAGATTTGGCTTCTGTGCATGCACAGCAAGCAAAATCTCACATGGGGATGTGTGCACAAGCCCGAACCGGTAGAATCCCAATTTGTAATCCCATCGAGCCCAGATATGGTGCTCCACTAAACAGTTCAGTTTTTGTGCCTGCTTTGATTTCAAATGGAGATAGAAACATAGAAACATAGAAGTCTGATGGCAGAAAAAGACCTCATTGTCCATCTAGTCTGCCCTTATACTATTTTCTGTATTTTATCTTAGGATGGATATATGTTTATCCCAGGCATGTTTAAATTCAGTTACTGTGGATTTATCTACCACGTCTGCTGGAAGTTTGTTCCAAGGATCTACTACTCTTTCAGTAAAATAATATTTCTCATGTTGCTTTTGATCTTTCCCCCAACTAACTTCAGATTGTGTCCCCTTGTTCTTGTGTTCACTTTCCTATTAAAAACACTTCCCTCCTGGACCTTATTTAACCCTTTAATATATTTAAATGTTTCGATCATGTCCCCCCTTTTCCTTCTGTCCTCCAGACTATACAGATTGAGTTCATTAAGTCTTTCCTGATACGTTTTATGCTTAAGACCTTCCACCATTCTTGTAGCCCGTCTTTGGACCCGTTCAATTTTGTCAATATCTTTTTGTAGGTGAGGTCTCCAGAACTGAACACAGTATTCCAGATGCAGACCAGATTACCATCAAAACAAAAGGTGGACTGTGTTCAGTTTACCGTCCTGCAGATTGAGTAGATTTAGTCCACAGAAGAAGGTGGTGACAAGAAAGCTTTGAATGGAACCATCTGCAGAGAACAATTGCTCATAAACAGCACATCGACTCTTTTAAATTAGAACTGGGTGGGTGCATTTTAAAAGCAAAATAGGCTAGCATCCCCTTTTCCTGCTGCAGGTGGCTATTAAGAAACATTTATTGTAATGTCTAACATCTGGAAAGACTCCCAGGGAACTGAGAGGGCCTCTTTAGCTCAATCTATAAAAAGCACCAGCATTTAACTCTGAGAGGTACCGCTAGGGTTCCTATTATAAAAATGTGAGAAGGATGCATTGGTGTGACAGGTTAAGTGGCAGAGGTTAAGCAAATCTGCTTATGGATGGAAGATTCATTTGCTGTGGAAATTACACAAGTATCTTGCACTAATATCATTGTCTCAAGGTAAAGTGACCAGACGTCCCGCTTTTGGCGGGACAGTCCCGCTTTTGAATAATTTGTCCTGCATCCCAGGACGCTTCAAAAATGTCCCGATTTTCTCCAGCCACAAAAAGATTCTCTTCCCTCCCACCCCCTTCCAAGAGTCTCCAACTTCACAGCTACCACTGCTCCTTGCTTCCCCTGCCCTTGGAGTGCCCACCTGCCCTGCAGAGTCTGCAATGGAGAGTTGCCGGGATAAGCTCTCCCTGCAGCCACTCTCTCTCTCCTCAGCGGGAGGAGAGAAACTACGTTCATGACTTTCCCAACCCACTACTCATTTTCCGACAGAAAAGTAACAGTCCCCGGGAAGCCCGTCAATGATGTCCCTCTTTACCAATTTTAAAATCTGGTCACTTTAGTCAAGGTTGGCTTAGCCTTCCAGCCTTCCAAGGTGGATAAAATGAGGACCTAGATTGTTGACAGCAATATGCTGATTTTGCAAATTGCTTAGAGCAGGGGTAGGCAAAGTTAGCTCTTCTATGACCTGTGGGCTTCAACTCCCAGAATTCCTGAGCTAGTCACAGAAGATCCAACTTTGTCTACCCCTGGCTTAGAGAGACTGCTTATAAATGCTATAATGCTATTGCTATATCAGCAAGGTGTTTTATTCTTAACTGAGACCTTTTTGGGGGGGGCTCTTTGATTAAAGGATAATAATAATAATAATAATAATAATAATAATAATAATAATAATAATAAGTTTCAATTTATATGCTGCCCAGATTTCAATAACCTTGGTCAATAACCTTACAATTGTAAAAAAAAAAGTAAAGAAAGATCAAAATATAATAAAGAACCACAAAAAACAGCACAAAAGAACAATAGTACAGCACTATAGCATAAGGATGAATTGACAAAGGAAAAAAATAGTATAAAGTTAACCATAGTAGAAATAATATACTATTTTTCCTATGTCCCAATAAAGTATTCTAGTCTTGAATTTCAATATTTCACATAGAATGATACCACAATGAAAATTGAAAAATAAAGATAATCGAATGTCTATTCATTCATTTAATTGTCCTTTCCATTCATGTTTTCTTTGTAATTTAATGAGCTACGCTTAGTTTTCTGATCTTTGATTGCTTCTTCAAAGACTCCCCCTGCAGGCTTGGATACGAGAGCTGTCTTCAAAAGCCATATATTCAACAAGTTGCAGAATAATTGTATTCCTAAGCTGACCAGCAAAATTAAGGCCACAGTACTTCTCTCCAGGCCAATGTTCTTAGTGTCTTTCTTCCAACATCTACAGATTGGAAATAATAATGATAATAATAATAATATCCTATCTTATAAAACTGGAAGCATTTGTTTACATATTTGCTAGATTTCTGTCCCACCTTGCCTTACTGAAATCTACAAAAGTTGAATGGACATTTAAAACTGCTATATTACTTGTTTTCTTAGATATCCTTAAAAGAGGTACAGGTAGTCTTTAACAGTTCATATAGTGATCATTCAAAGTTACAACAGCACTTGGGGGGGAAATACCTTTTCACACTTACAACCATTGCCGCATCCCCATGGCCATGTGATCAAAATTCAATTGGCAATTGGCTCATATTTATGATGGTTGCAGTGTCCCGAGATCATGTGATCCCCTTTTGCAAGCTCCTGGCAAGCAAACTTAATGGGGAAGTCAGATTCACTTAAAAATGTGTTACAAACTTAACAACCCCAGTGGTTTACTTAACAACTGTGGCAAGAAAAGTTGCAAAATGCGGTAACAAATGTCTTAACAAATGTCTCTCTTAGCAATATAAATTTTTGACTCAATTGTGGTCATAAGTTGAGGATTAAGTATATTGCATTCTTAGGTCCCTCAATGAATATAATTTTTATTTTAAAAGATAAAGGTTTTTCCTCTAATAATCAACGGGATTGTAAAATATGAATTAAAGAAGCATTGCCTTTTCTCGACATAACTGGGAAAACAACGTTTTAAATAAATGCAGATATATTCATACCAGGAGAGCCCTTCACTCCTCCACTTGAAATAGAATACCATATGAGACTAGACTTTCAATCCTGGGCCTAGAAAGTTTAGAACTAAGACGCCTTAAACAAGATCTAAGTATTGCCCACAAGATCATATGCTGCAATGTCCTGCCTGTCAGCAACTACTTCAGCTTCAACCACAACAACACAAGAGCACACAACAGATTTAAACTTAATATTAACCACTCCAAACTTGACTGTAAAAAATATGACTTCAGTAACCGAGTTGTCGAAGCGTGGAACTCATTACCAGACTCCATAGTGTCATCCCCAAACCCCCAACACTTTACCCTTAGATTATGTACAGTTGACCTATCCAGATTCCTAAGAGGTCAGTAAGGGGCAAGTACAAGTGCACTAGAGCGCCTTCCGTCCCCTGTCCTATTGCTCTCCTATATCTCCTATACCTTTCTTCTATTCCTATATCTCTTCTATTCTTTCATTGATATGTTCTATTACTATATCTTCTTTTCTATTATCTCTTAAATATATTTTGAGTATCTCCTCTATAACCTTCATCATGTATTTTACTATGTGTATATAGATATATACCCACTAAAACCCTCATTGTGTATTGGACAAAATAAATAAATAAAATAAATAAATAAATATCCCTTACGTAAATATATAAAAGGCAGATGCTTTATCCACTGAAGTCTTTCATCTCACTGAATCTTAAGATTTGTCAGTTCCTGATGGGGT